>NC_090917.1:8871871-9091871 GCF_040956055.1 Brachionichthys hirsutus | reverse complement strand
TGGGTTCTCTCCAGGTTCTCCCCGTGTCTGGGTGGGTTCTCTCCGGGTTCTCCCCGTCTCTGCGTGGGTTCTCTCCGGGTTCTCCCCGTGCCTGTGTGGGTTCTCTCCGGGTTCTCCCCGTGTCTGCATGGGTTCTCTCCGGGTTCTCCACGTGCCTGCGTGGGTTCTCCCCGTATCTGCGTGGGTTCTCTCCGGGTTCTCCCCGCGCCTGCGTGGGTTCTCTCTGGGTTCTCCCCGTGTCTGCGTGGGTTCTCTCCGGGTTCTCCCCGTGTCTGTGTGGGTTCTCTCCGGGTTCTCCCCGTGTCTGTGTGGGTTCTCTACGGGTCCTCCCCGTGCCTGCGTGGGTTCTCTCCGGGTTCTCCCACCTCTGAAAACATGACATTTAGGTGAACTCATCAGCCTGTCTCTCTGTGGCCTCGCAATGTGCTGGCGAAGCATCCGGGGTGTGCCTCGCCTTTCACCCGGAGTCTGATGGGATAAGCTCCAGCAACACCTGGTTGGGTAATGCGCCGGTAGGTGGCGGTAATGCGCCGGTAGGTGGCGGTAATGTGTCGGTAGGTGGCGGGAATGCGTCGCTAGGTGGCGGTAATGCGTTTACTAGCGCGTTTGTAAACGAGGGACGAAGAAGAAGGCAGTGTTTTTAGCATCATGTCTGACGTTTTGCTCTTTATCTTTTGATGGTTAGTTAGTTAGTTAGTTATTCATGGTTGACTAAACGGCAGCTCGTTAATAAAGTTAAGCAGCAGTTCGTACATTCTATTGTCCGTTTAGCAGCCCTGGTTCGTGCGGCTGTTAGCTGAGCTAGCTAGCTAGCTTTCTCTTCCTGGAGCTAACGCGAGATGAATGCAGAAGGTGAGAGTTTCTCCGTTCTTCTCCGTGAATGAATCCAACCGGGCTGAAGGCGGTTCCTACCGGTCCGGTTGGCGGATCGTTCAGGGCGTCCTGTTTTCATGAAATCGAGATTTTAATTCATCAGCTTTATGTCTTTGAATGCTACAGTTTTTTGTTTGGTTTTTAGATTATTAAAAAATATCCATAAGCCTTGTTTGTTCTCTTGTTTTGTTTTGTTTTGCATAATGAATTTAAAGCTCTAACTGATCTGAATGAGCCCCCCCCCCCCTCTCTGACTGGAACTGTACTCCTACATTAACCAGGATGCAACGTGTGACCTGAGAACGCAGAGCATTTTGGGGAACCTGTGGAACGTCAGCATGGTGAAGACAGCAACGATGGGCGTGCTGAGAGCGCTTGTAGGAGAATGCATGTCTGCAGCAGCAGAGGAGATCTTTGCTATTGTAGAGCGAATCATTACGGAGGACGAGGAGGACGTGGAGGACGTGGAGGACGAGGAGGACGAGGAGGACGAGGACGCCGATCACAGACTGCTGGATGTAGATAAGCCATATAGTGAAGGTCAGTTTGTTTCTACAAAAGCAATAACATTATTTAAAAGCGCTAAAGTCTGAATTCTAAGCCGTTTTATTACGTAGTTCAGTGCAGGGCTGCATGATGATTATTCAGGTTATTATTGTTCATGAAGAATTATCATGGATTTTATTGACATTACACAGACGTGGTTTTAGTTTTGACTATCCGCTGTGTTTTATATCAGTGATGCTGTGGCATTAACGTCCCTCATCAGGACCACATCAGACGTTTCTGCACAGGGAACAGCTTTGACTGGTCAGGCGGTGGTTTGAGGAGCGCTTGATTTGCCCTGCAGAGGAGCATTACAGGAATGCTTCTGCATCATCAATGAAATTATTACCTCCGTTTGTCTGTCTGTCTGTCTGTCTGTCTGTCTGTCTGTCTGTCTGTCTGTCTGACTGACTGACTGACTGACTGTTAGTTACAGGTGGCTCTGGAAATGTGGGAATGTTACCAGGAACAGAAGATTACATTCTGGTGGAGATCCAGAAGAGATTCTGGATCATCCATCGCAGTCAATGGATCGGGTCCGGATTGCCGATATAATCGAGATCTTTTGAGTAATGGGGTTACACTTGCGTTTCGGCCCACCGTGCATTTAATATCAGAGACTTGTAACAAGCGTCGTCTCATAGCCGAGTCATTTCCACATCGGAGCAGGCCAACGGATTTGTTCCATCTTAATACCCGAGGAACCAGATCCAGTTGAAATCGGGGCAAATTCTCACAGAAAAACGATTTTGGTTTTGGACCCTTTTAATAATGTCTCTCTTATACCTCCATAAAGGAGCTTCTGTTTCTGCTGCCTTCACCGAGACGCTGGAATTGGTAGTGGATCTATAGATCCAGAAGAATCCACGGCTACTGAAAGTGTGCTTTTAGTGACTAACCTCTAAACTAATAATGATATTCCAGCTCGTGAGGAAACAACGACCTTGTGGTGCGTTTGTGTAATCTATAAATAAATGCTCTCCTCTCCTGCTTTGGTCTCTCCCCAAACAGACCAGAGACGCTCTGCCAGTCTGTGCTGGGAACCAGCAAGCGCCACAGAAGACTGCCCCCCCCTCAACGACCCCCACTTGGACTCCTTTGCCACCTGTGAAAATGATCGGTGTGACCAGAAGATGGCGGTGGACGTAAAGCGAGAGAATGATCCGAGTGTACCTTCAGAGAAACGACTCGGAGGTCGGGTTTGCTCGGGGGATTCTTCTTCTTCTTCTTTACGGCACATCAGAGAACCTCCAGAGGAGAACCGCTCCTCGTACCAGTGCCGGTTCTGTGAGTCCCAACTCGTCAGGCACGAAGGTGCCAAACCTCACAGGAGGGACAATCTGCTTGGAGAGAGTGCTGCAGAGCTTCCCCCCAGGTCAGAGACAGCTGCCAGGCAGAGCGACCTGGCCGGCGGGCCGTTTGGGTCCGACAGTAGCAGGAAGACATTTCCACTTCCGGCCACTCCCTACGATGGAAGTGAGTTTGACCTGCGGCGCCTGAGTCTTTACCACATGCAGACCGTTTGTGACTCGACTCTAGTCCCAGTTAACGTTAAATCTGAATCGGCTGGACGGGGTGGCGACACGGACGATAAGCTGTTCCTCTCAGTGGGTCTATCCAAACCGGGCGGCAGAGAGACTGAGCCCAAACGCCTCGACGTTAAAACAGTCTGGCCGAGACTTTCAGGAAAATCCAGCAAGACTTTCATTCAGTTTGAGGCGGGAACAGCACAGAAACCCTACAAGTGTCCTCGCTGTGCCAAATGCTTCTCCTTGACCAAAACCCTGATGAGACATGTAAGGGTCCACACGGAGGAGAAACCTTATCAGTGCCAGCTTTGTGGGAGGAACTTCTGTCAGAAGTCAGACCTGGTCAACCATGTGAGGGTTCACACGGGAGAGCGTCCGTACCGGTGCCGAGAGTGTCCCAAGTGTTTTACACAGAAAGGCAACCTGGTGGTCCACATGAGGACACACACCTGAGAGTATTACTGGAGGGTGGGGGGGCGTGGCCTGCTGGTGACACCATTAATGGTGAGAGGGCGTGGCCTGCTGGTGACACCATTAATGGTGAGGGGGCGTGGTCTGCTGGTGATATCATTAATGGTGAGGGGGCGTGGTCTGCTGGTGACATCATTAATGGTGAGAGGGCGTGGCCTGCTGGTGACATCATTAATGGTGAGAGGGCGTGGCCTGCTGGTGACATCATTAATGGTGAGAGGGCGTGGCCTGCTGGTGACATCATTAATGGTGAGAGGGCGTGGCCTGCTGGTGATATCATTAATGGTGAGGGGGCGTGGTCTGCTGGTGATATCATTAATGGTGAGGGGGCGTGGTCTGCTGGTGACATCATTAATGGTGAGAGGGCGTGGCCTGCTGGTGACATCATTAATGGTGAGAGGGCGTGGCCTGCTGGTGATATCATTAATGGTGAGAGGGCGTGGCCTGCTGGTGACATCATTAATGGTGAGAGGGCGTGGCCTGCTGGTGATATCATTAATGGTGAGGGGGCGTGGTCTGCTGGTGATATCATTAATGGTGAGGGGGCGTGGTCTGCTGGTGACATCATTAATGGTGAGAGGGCGTGGCCTGCTGGTGACATCATTAATGGTGAGAGGGCGTGGCCTGCTGGTGATATCATTAATGGTGAGGGGGCGTGGTCTGCTGGTGACATTAAAACGTGGTTAAAGTTCAGTTGGGAGGCTGCATTTTAACTTTAACACCCGACTCAGTCTTGTCTTTGTTTTATTCAAATGTTGATATTTATTTTAAGAATAGAATAATATCCATGAGTTTTCATGCGTCAGTATTTTCCCTTGAATGTTTTTAAAGTAAAGTTAAGTGAAACTTGAATCATTATGCGGTAGATATTATTCATTTAAATCTTTAATGTGTGGACTGATGGCAGCTCTAGAAGAATCTTAGCTTAAATATAAGTTACTACATTATTCACCGATGTTAAACTGAACATTGATTCCTGTCTGCTGTGAGGATTACAGAACATCTGTTCATTGATTAAAGATAATGCATCACATTGTTTTGTCATTTTAATAATATTGTGCGGTACACAATCATACAAGCTGTACATCCAGGCCTGAATCTGATACTACACAGATTCCAAAGGGAAGATCAAAGTAAATAAACATAAATCCGTTTCTGCCCATTATGTCTCCTCTCAGAGTTCTCCAGTGTTGACAGGAGAACATGTTTTTATGTAGAACAATGTCTGTAGAACTTTACAGCGGCTAACCCGTGTCATTGTTAGCTTCAACGCTAGTTCATAATAACTTATTTCTTTGCCGTCAGCCTCTAATAAAGATTTAGTGCCTCCAAAAGGAGGACAAACGTTACATTTGGGCTGCTAGTCTAACGCCACAGCAGACAATGAAAGACGATGCTGTTCATCCATCCAACACTTGATCATTTGTTTCGGCGAGGAGAGCCACTTCCTGGGAGTCGGGGTGAGTCGGGACGCTTTCTTCTAACGGGGTGAGGCCATCCCGACAGCCGAACACCTCAATGGTTCTCTGGAAAACATGCGTTTAAAATGGTGATTAAATGCGTGTAGAAACGGACACACACACACACACACACACACACACACTGACCTCCATGTCCATCAGCAGCTCCTCTCTGGAGGTGCTGAAGAGCAGCTCGTAGAGTCTGTATTTCTGAAACAGGCTGGAGCCAACAGAATAGAACGGATCAGCTGTGACACTAACTATTAGAACACAACACAGGCTACAGGAGCGCAGAGAACCCCGTTAAATATCAAAGGAGCGCAGAGAACCCCGTTAAATATCAAAGGAGCGCAGAGAACCCCGTCAAATATCAAAGGAGGGCAGAGAGCCCCGTTAAATATCAAAGGAGCGCAGGGGGCCCCGTTAAATATCAAAGGAGCGCAGAGAACCCCGTTAAATATCAAAGGAGGGCAGAGAGCCCCGTTAAATATCAAAGGAGCGCAGAGAACCCCGTTAAATATCAAAGGAGCGCAGAGAACCCCGTCAAATATCAAAGGAGGGCAGAGAGCCCCGTTAAATATCAAAGGAGCGCAGAGAACCCCGTTAAATATCAAAGGAACGCAGAGAACCCCGTTAAATAAACCACACTCAGGAAACAAAGTTACTACTTTAATTCAGTTCATGGTGAGGATTCCGAGTCCAGCGGTGCACGTCCAGATGTTGCGTGTGAACACGACCTGTTTCTGGTGTAAGTGATGAGCGCTGCGGCTTCGTCTCGGCTCAGCAGAGGGCGCCGGTCTGGTGTTGAGCCGTGGCAGGAAGCAGCCGTGAGCTTTGAGAGCTCCATCAGGTTCTCCACGAAGGTCAGGCCTTTGTCTGGACCGATGAAGCACAGGTGAGTGAGGGTCATTACCTTTACTAGTCCTGCTGGTTTACTATAACCTTTACCGGCCCTGCTGGTTTACTATAACCTTTACTAGTCCTCCTGGTTTACTATTACCTTTACCGGCCCTGCTGGTTTACTATAACCTTTACTAGTCCTGCTGGTTTACTATTACCTTTACAAGTCCTGCCTGGCTTTATAAGGGCAGTTTGGCAGTGTGCGTGTGTGTGTGTGTGTGTGTGTGTGTGTGTGTGTGTGCGTGTGTGTGCGACCTTCTATGTTATTCAGCAGCCTATGGAGTGCAGCCATGATGAAGGACGTCTGCATGGACGTGAACTTGGCCTCTTTGGCCCACCAGAATCCACACACATAGTAATCCAACATGGCCGCTTCCTTCACGCAGGTCCGACGGTTCCGGAAGCCCAGAATCTGCTGCATTTCCCTGCAGACGACATGAATCTGGATTCATATCAGTTCAGTGAAATGGAAAATGATCAATAAACAGTAAACTGTAACTTCAGGACCGGGTCAATGAGGACAGCTGACATCTGATGGAATCAAATATTAAACTTGGATTAAACAAATTGAATAAGAAACAGAACATGTTCCGTTTAAAACTATATGACAATTAAAAAAATAAAAACACTGTGTGGTTCCTCATCTATAAAATTAAAAACCGTCAGGACGCGCCCACTGATTGAGACGTTAGGACGCGTCCACCTGAACGAGCCGTCAGGACGCGTCCACCTGAACGAGCCGTCAGGACGCGTCCACCTGAACGAGCCGTCAGGACGCGTCCACCTGATCGAGACGTTAGGACGCGTCCACCTGAACGAGCCGTTAGGACGCGTCCACCTGAACGAGACGTTAGGACGCGTCCACCTGAACGAGACGTTAGGACGCGTCCACCTGAACGAGCCGTTAGGACGCGTCCACCTGAACGAGCCGTCAGGACGCGTCCACCTGAACGAGCCGTCAGGACGCGTCCACCTGAACGAGCCGTCAGGACGCGTCCACCTGAACGAGCCGTCAGGACGCGTCCACCCGATCGAGACGTTAGGACGCGTCCACCCGAACGAGCCGTCAGGACGCGTCCACCCGAACGAGCCGTCAGGACGCGTCCACCCGAACGAGCCGTCAGGACGCGTCCACCCGAACGAGCCGTCAGGACGCGTCCACCTGATCGAGACGTTAGGACGCGTCCACCCGAACGAGCCGTCAGGACGCGTCCACCTGAACGAGACGTTAGGACGCGTCCACCCGAACGAGCCGTCAGGACGCGCCCACCCGAACGAGCCGTCAGGACGCGTCCACCTGAACGAGACGTTAGGACTCAGGACGCGTCCACCTGAACGAGCCGTCAGGACGCGTCCACCTGAACGAGCCGTCAGGACGCGTCCACCTGAACGAGACGTCAGGACGCGTCCACCTGATCGAGACGTCAGGACTCAGGACGCGTCCACCTGAACGAGACGTCAGGACGCGTCCACCTGAACGAGACGTTAGGACTCAGGACGCGTCCACCTGAACGAGCCGTCAGGACGCGTCCACCTGAACGAGCCGTCAGGATGCGTCCACCTGAACGAGACGTCAGGACGCGTCCACCTGAACGAGACGTCAGGACGCGTCCACCTGATCGAGACGTCAGGACTCAGGACGCGTCCACCTGAACGAGATGTCAGGACGCGTCCACCTGAACGAGACGTTAGGACTCAGGACGCGTCCACCTGAACGAGCCGTCAGGACGCGTCCACCTGAACGAGACGTTAGGACTCAGGACGCGTCCACCTGAACGAGCCGTCAGGACGCGTCCACCTGAACGAGCCGTCAGGACGCGTCCACCTGAACGAGCCGTCAGGACGCGTCCACCTGAACGAGACGTCAGGACGCGTCCACCTGAACGAGACGTCAGGACGCGTCCACCTGAACGAGACGTCAGGACGCGTCCACCCGAACGAGCCGTCAGGACGCGTCCACCTGAACGAGACGTCAGGACTCAGGACGCGTCCACCTGAACGAGACGTCAGGACTCAGGACGCGTCCACCTGAACGAGATGTCAGGACGCGTCCACCTGAACGAGACGTTAGGACTCAGGACGCGTCCACCTGAACGAGCCGTCAGGACGCGTCCACCTGAACGAGACGTTAGGACTCAGGACGCGTCCACCTGAACGAGCCGTCAGGACGCGCCCACCCGAACGAGCCGTCAGGACGCGTCCACCTGAACGAGACGTTAGGACTCAGGACGCGTCCACCTGAACGAGCCGTCAGGACGCGTCCACCTGAACGAGCCGTCAGGACGCGTCCACCTGAACGAGCCGTCAGGACGCGTCCACCTGAACGAGACGTCAGGACGCGTCCACCTGAACGAGACGTCAGGACGCGTCCACCTGAACGAGACGTCAGGACGCGTCCACCCGAACGAGCCGTCAGGACGCGTCCACCTGAACGAGACGTCAGGACTCAGGACGCGTCCACCTGAACGAGATGTCAGGACGCGTCCACCTGAACGAGACGTTAGGACTCAGGACGCGTCCACCTGAACGAGCCGTCAGGACGCGTCCACCTGAACGAGACGTTAGGACTCAGGACGCGTCCACCTGAACGAGCCGTCAGGACGCGCCCACCCGAACGAGCCGTCAGGACGCGTCCACCTGAACGAGACGTTAGGACTCAGGACGCGTCCACCTGAACGAGCCGTCAGGACGCGTCCACCTGAACGAGCCGTCAGGACGCGTCCACCTGAACGAGCCGTCAGGACGCGTCCACCTGAACGAGACGTCAGGACGCGTCCACCTGAACGAGACGTCAGGACGCGTCCACCTGAACGAGACGTCAGGACGCGTCCACCCGAACGAGCCGTCAGGACGCGTCCACCTGAACGAGACGTCAGGACTCAGGACGCGTCCACCTGAACGAGACGTCAGGACGCGTCCACCTGAACGAGACGTGCTGTCTGGACTCACGCCTGAAGGTCTGCTTGGTTTTTGTTCAGCAGCTCCTGGACTTGTTGCGGAGACAACGCGTCCCACTCGAGGACATCTTGTCCCTCTTCCTACGGAGGACAAGAAGCGGTTCGTGTTAAACTACACACACCTCAACAATCGGGTGTTGTCGTTTGACGGTTGTGTGTTTGTCACCTGGAGCCCGTTATCCGTTACTTCTACAAGCGCCTCCGTTTTCTCACGACGTGTCTCTGACATGTTGACGCTCCGGTCGTTGTCATGGTGATGTCGGTCCATAGCGACTGTTGAGTGGAGGGCTAAAAACTGCAAACGTCAAAGACACTTAACGTCATTAAAGTTGTTCCTTTCAGTTCAGCACAAATAATGTCCACTAAACTAAACGCTAAAACAATCTCACACTTTCACTTTCATTACGTTTCAGTAATCAACTCTCCATTTACTCCAACTTTTAGTTATTATTGGTGTATTATTGAGGCATGTATTTATACTTCCTTACTTTTTCGGTTGTTTTTATGAATTATTCATTTTGGTGGAGGTCGTTGTGAACTTCTGACCGCCTCTCTTCCGGTATTTGGTCACTTTTACAGCCTTTTTCACCGGAAAGTCCCATTGGAATATCGATAGTATATTATTATTATGATATTCTTGTTTTTGTATTAGTTTATATTCCTTCGCATTCCTTCATTTTGCAAGTATATGTGTGTGTGAATGTGTATGTCACTGTTATGTTAATAAAGTAAAAAAAAATACAAATAAAAAAATAAAAAATAAAGAAACTTGGAAAGTTTGGAAAACTTCCGTTTCCAGCGGTGCAACGTTCTAAGGGGTCCGACTAAAATGTTGAGCCGTTCTGGTGTTGTTCCAGTCTCTGTGACGTGGAGCAGGAAGCAGTTAAAACTGTCTCCAGATCAGTCTCGATCTAAAAACACGCTTGGTTTTTGACTATATTAGGAAACTGGCAACAGTTGTGCAGAAGAACAATGGGGATTAATTTAGAATATTCAGAGATTGCAGACATAATCCACATTTCACCACGGAACTGAGGACGTCCTGCGCGTGCCTTGGTCACGTGGGATTGACTGTTGTCATGGTAACCGTAAACAACTAGCTCAGGCCGCTTGAGCATCTTTACGGGTTTTTTTTGTTTACCGCTGCGTTCAGACTAAAACATTTCAGCGTCCAGATCTAGAACCCAATCCAGAACGACATGTCGGAAACTGGCTCTGATGAGGTCGAATCCGAATACAGTAAACTCGGGGTGAGAACGCTGCGTGGTGTCTGTGCGTTAGCCGAGGCTAGCGGCTAGCCTGCTCACACACACGTAGGTGGTTGACTGTTCTATCCTTGTTTCACTGCATATAAACTCTTCTGTGTTTCGCTGGCAGACATACGACGGGGAGAGAAACGAAGCAGGAGAGAGGCACGGAGCTGGGGAAGCTCACCTGCCCAACGGAGACACTTACCGGGGACAGTATGAGAGCGGAAGGAGACACGGAACGGTAACTAAACCGTCGTGTAAACTGGGCCGTTTGTGTTGCCACTAGGGGGCGCTGTGGCTGCAGGTAACGGCCCGTCACGGAAAGCAACGCGATAAACAAGAAAATAAGTTAGAACAACTGAAATAAAGGCAAAAACATGACACAAAATAAACAAGTATATCTGCGCCTAAAGGCTGAAAGAACAAACGGATAGATAGTAAGAATTCTACTATATATATTCCTTCTCCGTGGAATTCCCGTGTGGAACTTTATTTATCATTAGTAATGGATGGTTTTGATTTCTATTATCTTGTCTTACAGGGGACGTATCATTTCAAGAATGGGGCGAGATATGTGGGAAACTATTCTCAGAACAAGAAACATGGACAGGGCACCTTCTACTATCCAGACGGCTCCAAATATGAAGGTACGGGGCGACTAGCACGTATGAGCTGAGACACGTCCTGCATGCGTTACATGTTTGCCCTGAAATAAAGGTTCAAACCAACCTCTGGTTGTTGCATCTCTGTGGACTTCAGGGTCATGGGCTGAAGACCTGAGACAGGGTCACGGTGTCTACACGTACCCCAACGCAGACGTGTATGACGGGGAGTGGCTTCACCACATGAGGTGCACCCAGTTCTACAGTCCTTTCTCCTGGGACTTCTCAACCCAAAGGAGAATATAAATCTGGGAGGACGCCATTTCTCAGTGACATTAGAGCTCATCTCTGGCGTTTTCTGATGCCAGGCATGGCCGGGGCGTTTACCACCACCGTGACACTGGTTCAAAGTACCAGGGTTCATGGATGAATGGCAAGATGGAGTCGTCTGGAGAGTACATCCACGCCAACCACAGATACGAGGGTACCTTTGCCAACAATACTGTGAGTTCTATGTTGATGACGTATTTACGGAATACATGACTTGTGGTATCTCAGCTTTCAGTTCATGTTCGGCTTCGAGGCTCTCGCTCGTCTGCATTAACTGTTTCTATAATCTGGCTGTGAAGCTGTTGGTTTAATAAAACCGCGAGGCTTCACCACGCTTGCTTTTATCTTTGCGGCGTTAGCATCGACCCCTCAGCAAACTGTATCATGTGGTGTATCAGTGCGACTATTGTACTCATGGGCAGCGGTCCCATTGCAGGATGTTCAAAATCACGTAAAGTAACTTGAACTGTTGCAAGTTTCTCATTTTCCAGGACTCTCTGTTCTTCTACTCCTTTATACAGAACCACTCCACAGTTACGTTGATTCTTCCACACCCTTTAGCTTTCATCAAACCTGTCAAGTTACTTTGTGTAATCTAGACAGACAGACGGAGAGACAGACAGACAAAGGAAGCCGAACCAGCACCCGCAGAAACATTACATTCTTGATGGAGGTTATAAGCAGAAGTGTTTGATCTAGGATCACATGTGGAAGAGACTCAAATCTAGTTTGAAGCAATTCCTCTTTTGTGTCATGACAATAATGAGCAGCTGCTGTGTTGCTTTGCAGCCGCGGGGCCCGGGGAGGTACGTGTTTGATGTGGGCTGTGAGCTGCATGGAGAACACCTGCCAGCTGAGCAGGTAATCCAGCATTAACACCTTCCCTTCACTGATGGACAGACTGTAAGAGATACGCTGAAACACCCAAACAGAACACAAGGACTCTCTTCACGAAACCTCCAGCCCCTCCCGGCCTCCCGGCCTCCCGGGTGGGGACCCCAGGTGGAACGTCTCTGCTCCATGGGGGTGTTGTTGCATGCATGATGCAGTGTGCTGCTAAATAAACGCATTTGGAAAATCAGTCAGATGGAAAAAACTGCATAAGGTGTGGAGAACAAACCAAATGCATCTTCTTCATATATTTCAAAGTATTTCTTTTCTGTACACAAACAAATATCCTGCAGGACCAAGCTGAGGGGGATTCTGGCGAGGCGTCCTCTGCTGCCGACCCCACGTGGATTCCCAAGAGTCTGACGGGCCTGACGGCATCCACCCCCAGCAGAGAGACTTCAGGTGAACCCCACCCACATCAGAACACAAAGCTGTGAAGGATTTAAGAAATCACAGGAAGATAGAATTGTTTATTACATTTATTATTTATTCACCTTGCCTGCATTAATAGAAAATCAACGTCTCTTCTTATAAAGTCACAGAAATATTAGCTTGAGACTATTTCTAGCCATCAAATAGGATTCCTGCTGTCGCTATTGAGCAGGTGAGGGAGCGCTACCATCACATCCGGGAGATGATGAATACTTTAGACTGCTTAGGTTTATCTCAAATCTTGTGAAGGTTAGACGTTTTGGGGACAAGGTCAGAGAGACCGGACTTTGATGGTTTGGACATGTCCAGAGGAGAGACAGGGACTATATCGGTAGAAGGATGTTGAGGATGGAACCGCCAGGGAACAGGACTAGAGGACGACCCAGGAGAAGAGACATGGACGTAGTGAGGGAGGACATGAGAGTGGCTGGTGTTGGGGAGGACGATGCAAAGGACAGGGTGAAGTGGAGAAGGTTGGGTTGCTGTGGCGACCCCTCACGGGACAAGGAGACAGTACACTAGTAGTAGTAGTAGATTTATTTCAAATGCTGGGGACAAACACCAACATGAGCCGTGACACTGTCGTGAATAGCGGATCCTAGAGTACCGGTACTTTAGGAGGCCGGTGGTAAATACAGAAATCTTCTGGCGTCGTGTCTGAGGATGAGGAGCAGATTGATCTGCTGCTTCGTGGCTGACAGCGGACATGATGAAGGCTCAAGATGTGGACTTGTGTGAACGTGAATGTGTGTCTTCTTTTGCCAGCTGGTGAAAAGGTGGAGGCCTCAGCAGAGGCGGGACCAGAGACCCCGTCTGTGTGACCCGGCCAGGTCTAACATGGAGCTTTACGCTGAATAAATATGAGTAGAAATATATTTAGTCTCCCGTCTCTGTCTTTATGGGCTTAATGGTCGCAGCAACTTGAAACTATCCATTACGTCAATTACCAAGAATAACGGTGGTGGAACGAGCACAATGTAAGAACACATTTTGATTGTATGGTGAACAAACTTCAGTGTTCCTTTGTTCTTGTTATTTACCTTCACAATGGCGCCTGAGAAAGTTTAAATTGTTACCGGTGGGGCTAAGAAGCCTAAGCTCCTCCCCCACACACGTTCAACAGCCAAGGTAAAGAGTACAATCATTACGCCTTCTGGCTGTGTAGCAACAGCGCTACCCACTGAGCCACCATGTCGCCCCCTGGAGGCAGGTCAAGATTCAAGATTCAAGATTCAAGATTCAAGATTCAAGATACTTTATTGTCATTATGCGAGCATAATAAAATCGTGAGAAGGCCCACGGCTTAAGGCACACATCATAACAAACTAAATTCTCTCTCTTAAGAAACATTATATATACACACAGAGAGAGTGAGAATCACAGGCAGTAGTGCAAAATGGCAACAGCAGCAACAGGGCCGGCATAAAGTGTCCCAGATCGCTACAAGGGAACGACTGCTTTCACAGCTCGGGGGAAGAAGCTGTTCCTGAGCCTCGCTGTGCTGCTTCTTATTGTCCTGAACCGCTTCCCTGATGGAAGCGGGACAAACAGTCTGTGGCCCGGGTGGGTGGGGTCTGTGGAGATGCGTCTGGCCCTCCTCTGGACTCTGGAGGTGTAAACAGAGTCCAAATCAGGCAGACGGTGACCCACAATCCCCTGAGCTGTCCTCACCACCCGGGATAGGTCCTTCCTGTCCTGCGCCGTGCAGCTGCAGTACCACACGGTCGCACTGAGACACAGGATGCTCTCTATCGTGGCCCGGTAGAAGTCTTCAAGCAGCACAGAGGAGAGTCCAGCCCGCTTCAGCTTCCTGAGGAAGAAGAGCCGTTGCTGGGCCTTCTTCACCAGGTGTCTGGTGTTGAGTGTCCAGGAGAGGTCAGAGGAGATGTGGATGCCCAGGAATTTAATGTTCTCCACACGCTCCACTGCTTCCCCTCGTATGCACAGGGGGGCGTGTTCAGTCTTCCTGGACCTCCTGTAGTCCACTATGACCTCCTTGGTCTTGCTGGTGTTCAGAACAAGGCTGTTACTCGAGCACCACAGCATCAGGTTCTGGACCTCCTCTCTGTAGTGGGTCTCATCGTTGTTGGAGATGTGACCCACCACAGTGGTGTCGTCAGCAAACTTCACAACCATGTTTGTGGAGTGGATGGCAGAGCAGTCGTGGGTGAAGAGGGTGAAGAGGGCAGGGCTGAGAACGCAACCCTGGGGGGTCCCAGTGTTCAGGATCAGAGGGGAGGATGTGGTGTCTCCTATCCTCACCACCTGGGGCCGGTTGCTGAGGAAGTCTCTGACCCAGGAGCAGAGCGGTGGAGACAGTCCCAGGCTGTGGAGCTTCAGAGCCAGCATGTCTGGTGGAACGGTGTTAAAAGCTGAACTGAAGTCCACAAACAGCATCCTGACGTAGGTGGGCACGAAAAGCCGGGAGCCTCGGGCCGCAGCGTGTGTACGCGCCGCCATTCCGGAAACACAAGGCAGTTGGGCACCAATCTGGAAACACAGAAACAGTCAGCAAGGAGAAACTCCTGAAGAAGTCGGAAACGATGGTTGCAGAAAGAGTTCCAACAGAAAAAAACAACGAGAGAATCACCAGGCAGAGGAGAGAACAGGTGTGCCGACCTGAAACCCGACACCTGGTGAAAGTAGGTTCGCCAGGCGTCCTGCCACACGGAAAAACAGGGACACGTAAAGATGCACAAAAAACGGAGACCATAACATGCTGGACATGGACGCGCTCGTTTACAAGCACGGCTTCAGTCCTTCATGTTAGAAGAAGGAATTGGAGTAACAAGTTTATCACGTTTGGTTCAACAATGGAATTTGATTTGTTGTTCAACTGGTAAATCACTTTGATGCATATTTCCATCGATGATAGTAATGCTCTGAATAAATGAGGCCTCGTGGCTCCCTCAGCAATTTAATGAGGAAATGAAGCAGGGGTTCTTCCAAAGACATGCGGAACAGGGTTCGAATGAATTAAGCAGAGAGCCAGTATTTAAGTGCTACTTAAAAACAGCAGGAACAACAATAGCATTGCTTCTCTGTTTGGAATCTGAAAAAAGCACAACAAATACATGCATGATCTCTCTGTGCAGCTCAACAGCTGTAACACTGGATGTGTGCTTGGTGACACCTTGATCAATCACTTCATGTATGCTGACGACCTGGCCATATTGTCACCGAGCAGTGCTGGCTTCCAGCAGCTCCTGGACATATGCACTGGCTATGGTATCAGGTTTGATGTAAAGTATAATGCCAAGAAGAGTGCCGTCATGGTCTGCAGAACGAGAGAGGATAAGGGTTTGGACTTCCCAAACTTTTATCTGTCAGGGCAAGTGCTGTCTGTCTGCAGCAGAACGAAATATCTGGGCCACATCATCAATGACCAGCTGGGAGATGATGATCACATGATCAATGACCAGCTGGGAGATGATGATCACATGATCAATGACCAGCTGGGAGATGATGATCACATGATCAATGACCAGCGGCGGATGCTGTATGCGCAGGCTAACATGCTGAAGAAGAAATTTAGTTTTTGCTCTGAAGTGGTCAAAGTCACCCTCTTCAGGGCCTTTTGTACGCCACTCTATACTGCCCCCTTGTGGATCAAGTACAAACAGGCCAGCATGCAGAAGTTGAGGGTGGCGTACAATGACTACATGCGGATACTTCTCAGGAAGCCAAGGTGGTCCAGCGCCAGTGAGATGTTCTGTGGTGTCGGGGTTAACGCCCTTAATGCTCAGCTGAGGCACCTGCATACAGGTGTATATGTCGGCTGCATGACTCAGGGAATGACATCATCAGAACACTGACTCAGCCGAGCCTAAGTGCTGTGAAGTATAACTCGGGTATTTGGAGTCATTGGTACCTGATGTTATTATAGGATTACTGTGTTTACTGTGTAAACGTTGTAAATGTTGTAAATGTTATGTGTGCTTTTTAATTGGACCATTGTGTCTGCAATAAAGATTTGGAAAAAAAAAAAAAAAATATATGGACGCACGATGACGTCGTATCAGTTTTTATGCGTGTGGCCGAGCCTGTATTAGTGTGTCACGTGACCCCCCAGCACGGCGCTCATTGGTCGAGACGCAGGTCGTTTCCTGGTCGCGCTATTTGACTCCAGTACGCTTCATAACGGTCGGTGCTTTAGCGCAGCCCCCAGCCCCAGGACGCCGGCCTCCAGCCCCAGGACGCCCGCGGTGCGGCCCGCAGCCCCCGCGCAGCCCCCGCGCAGCGTGCAGAGAATGGCCGCCCGCGGTCAGCAGACGCCCCTGTTCGCGTTCGGGGTTATCGCGGACATCCAGTACGCGGACGTGGACGACGGACACAACTTCCTGCGGACGAGGACGCGCTATTACCGGAGCAGTCTGCAGCTGCTGCGCAACGCGCTGGAGAGTTGGGCCGCGTCGCCGGTCAGACCGGAGTTCGTCCTCCAGCTGGGAGACGTCATCGACGCCGCCAACGGAAGCAGCCGCGGCGGGCCCGGGCGGGCGCTGGACGCCGTGCTGGACGCGTTCGGCTCCAGCGCGCTGGAGGTCCATCACGCGTGGGGCAACCACGAGCTCTACAACTTCAGCCGCCGCGAGCTGCTGCGCTCCGGGCTCAACAGCGGGCCGGCGGGGGGGCAGGCGCCGCCCGGCGGGGACGTGCACGCCTACCACTTTAGCCCGCGGGCCGGCTTCCGCTTCGTGCTGCTGGACGGCTACGACGTGGGCCTGCTGGGCGTGGAGGAGTCCAGCGAGCGGTACCAGCAGGCGCTGCGCGTCATCAGGCAGCACAACCAGAACCAGAACCTCAACCGGCCCCCAGGTACGGAAGCCCGTCAGGCGGGACAGTAGAAGGGATCAATAAAGTTATTTATTACAATAAGCGTCCATCGATGGAGTTCAGCCTGAAACAGTGTGTGTGTGTGTGTGTGGGCGTGTGTGTGCGTGTGTGTGGATGTGCGTGTGGGTGCGTGTGCGTGTGGGTGTGTGGATGGGTGTGTGTGCGTGCGCGCGTGGGTGTGTGGATGGGTGTGTGTGTGTGCGTGCGTGGGCGTGCGTGGGCGTGTGGGTGCGTGTGTGTGTGCGTGCGTGGGCGTGTGTGTGTGGGCGTGTGTGTGTGTGGGTGTGCGTGTGTGGGCGTGTGTGTGTGTGCGTGTGTGTGTGTGCGTGTGTGTGGGCGTGTGTGTGTGTGTGCGTGTGTGTGGGTGTGTGTGTGTGTGTGTGTAACACCGTTATCAGTCTGATGCTCTCCAGCGTCTCAGTAATGGGACGGCCTCAGACGTCCCCGTCTCATGAACGGGGCGTCAGACGGGGGCCGCCCCGAGACTTTGGTTCTGGGTCTTGTTTCAGGGTCCGGCCTGCAGGAGCGGTTCGCCATGTTCAACGGCGGCTTCAGCAAGAAGCAGCTGGACTGGCTGGACTCCGTTCTGTCCTCGTCCGATGAGAGTCGGGAACGAGTCACCATCGTGTGTGAGTTTGGGCCCAAACGGGCCTTCGGTGCCGTTTCGGTGCCGTTTCGGACACACGTGAGTTCTGCACGTCATTTATTTCGACCTTGCTGCAACACAAACGCGGTTTCCTCTCGCAGGTCACCTTCCTGTGCACCCCGACTCCACGGAACCCTCGTGTCTCGCCTGGAACTACGAAGATGTCCTGGCCCTGCTGAGGTCCCACAGCAGCGTGGCGTGTTTCATGGCTGGTCACGACCACGACGGGGGGTACCACCGGGACACGGACACGGGGGTGCACCACGTTACCTTCGAAGCGGTGGTCGAGACGCCGCCCGACAGCAACGCGTTTGCCACGGTGTCCGTGTACGAGGACAGGATGGACCTGAAGGGCAACGGGAGGACCAGGGACAGAGTGCTTCACTTTCCGGGGCGATGCGCGTCACAGAATCAAAGTCGCACGCCGTGGTGAAGATCCGTGCGTCGGGGAAAAGGCTTCGTTACGGTGCCATTAAACGTGCACGGTGGGTCAGTTATTATTTCTGAAATGTCATGCAGTGCTCGTTATTTTATTACTTTTAGCCACAAAGGGAGACATCTTGGAGCAGTGGCGAGCCTTCCGGGGAGAAAATGACACCATGTGGCCCGCGATGAGGTTAATAAAGTTTACCACAGAAAGGTCCTGTTTGATTTGAAGCTTTAAAGGTGTCTGTGGGAGGACAAAGAATAAGAGTGTGTGTGTGTGTGTGTGTGGGGGTGTGGGGGGGTGGGGGGAGGGGCTGTGGGAATGCACCCTATCAGGTACGGACGAACTTCTGTCGACGTCTGGAGGTTCCCGGTCGTGGAGGTGGAGGTGAATCACGAGCAGCAAAAAAAGCATCGGATTACTGCGATGTGTTTCATTACAAAGTAAAATAAATATCTTTAGTTCTATCCAGCAAAATCTTATATCAAAACTAAATAGGAAGATACTGATATTAATTCAATTAAACTTTCTGAGACTCAGATGGCAGTTTGGATTGAATTTAATGTTTTCCTGAACTCTGGCGCCCCCCAGCGTTGCGGTATGGTATTGTTTCCCTTTCTCACCTTTCTGATCTTTATGCTTTCCTTTCTTTTCTTTTTTCAATGTAACCAGTATTTGCACTGACTTAAAAACAGAACTAAACTAGCTACGTTGCCTTTTAACTCGTAACAAAAAGGAAAAATTTGACAAAACACGAAACTTGATTGAGCTGCGAAGTGGATTTTAATTTAAGGTTATAGCATCAAACACCTACTTTAACGTTATGAATAAACTTTGACGACAGAAGTTATGCTTGATTATCTTTGTCATTATGAAACATCTGACAGAACTGTAAAATGTAAAGGAAATAAATACAACGCGACACGACTTTACGAAACTGTTTAATTCAAGCCACAAATTAATTAACAGCGAATCAAAATGACAGCGCATGTAGAGAATAACAAGATTAAGATGGCGGTGAAATATTTAGATTATTATGACATAAGATGGTTGACTTTTGTCAGACGTCCCGGTGATCTATATTACCGCCAGTGGGTGCAGCGCCCCGTCCCGTCCCGTCCCGTCCCGTCCCGGGGCGGGGGGGCAGCGTTCAGTCTGCATTGCAGCCTGAGCTCTGCTGCCGGAATCCAACACAACAATGGCGACTCCCAGTCCCGACAGCAGCAGCAGCAGCAGCAGCGTTGTAGGATCGCACCAGAAAACACACAGCAGCAGCACGCAAGGTAGGGCGTGGCTTTAAGGCCTTATTGTTATGTTTTCATTGAAAACACCGAATTTTGTAGGATTTTTTAGCTTTTATACACCCTCCCCCCCAAAAAAGAAAATACATTAAAGAGAGACAATATTTTGAAATGTCCGGTCAGGAATTTTCAAAGTAAAATTATAATGCAATGTTTTCATCCGAACACCATACAGTAGTGTATTTTAGCATTCAACTATTCACAACCTACAATTTCTTTTGAGTAAATTAATTATTTAAATTATTTAAATAGACAATTCTAACATCACAGTGTGATTTCTGTAGTTTGTATTTTGTCGATAAAGCTTTAATTTGAAGGAGGAGTTCCACAGTTTCCGCTAACGCTGCGACTTCCTCTGCTAGCTTGAAGCGACTCACTGAAACTCCACGGCTACAGTTAGCAGTAACGAAAATGGCAGAGTAGCTGCTGAACGGCCTGACCACGAGCGACTTTATCAAGTTTCTTTTCTTTGTTCGACTCTGAGCTGATTCGAAACGAGACCTGAAGCTCAGAATGTGTCCGCGAACAGACGCGTTTATAAATGTCTGCCCGACGACGTTAGCATCAGGCTGCTGCAAGCAAGCAAGGCCTGCGCTGCAGCGGCCTCAGACAGGCCCCTGCATGCACCGCTGATAATGGCAATGAACCTGTGCAAATAAGAATAATGGAATAAAATATGTTTGATGTATTTGATTGATTGATTAATTAATAAATCATCCGACTGCGTCACGAAAGAAACTCGTTTTTTGTCGGTTCTTTAGAGATTCTAGACTTGAATACATAATATAAGTAGAGCATTAGTTACTGTAGATTGATTATCGGGCAGCTGTTTACACATTTTACTGATCAATTACTAAATCAGCATTTGGAGATCAGCAACTCGCAAATCCGAGGAAAACTATTCAGTCGCTCTCGTACAGCAGGTTTATGGGTTAGTAAGTATTTATCAGCTGCTCATACACAAACAGCTTGGTTGATGCAATGTGTGTAGACAGCATATGTTGCTGATGAATGTGATTGTGGGATTTAATACGTTTGTTTGTAACATTACTGGTAAATAAAGTGGACTTTATGACGTGCTCTTAAAGCCTTGTGTCCACCGATGGCCGCTCCATAACAATGACTTTCCATTATTGATGAGTAGATTTCTTCTGTGGCGGACGCCTAATCGTAAATGTTTTATCTCAACCTTCCAGAAACCAACACCTGCTGGAGATGCCAAAACGAAACAGGTATTCACTTACTTTTACTGCTTTTGGAGGATTTAATTTGTGTTTGTGTTGAGACCAGGTCCCAGTAAAGACATTTGATGTCCACCTATTTCTTGATCATTTTATCTCCTCATTATTTTAAAATGTAATTTATATTTGTCTGTCCAACCTACTTGCACGTCTCACGTTTCCATCTTAAAGTGATGTCATGTCGACACAGTAGCCAGACCCCGCTTGATGTGTGATGGCGACTCGTCCAGTCCTCGTGGGGTGCCGCTGCTCCCAGTCTACTGGCCCAGTTGTGCGTCGCTGGCGGGCTCCGCTCACACCGGAGCCCAAATCCGGTCAAACGTCTTTTCCTTTACTTCAGTGTCCCAAAGCAAGCAATGCGACTTTAGTGGCTTCCTCTCCTGATTGACTCTTCTGTCCAGCCATTGGCTGATGACTGGGCGTGCCGCGTCTCACTGATTGGTCAATGTTCTCTTTGAGATGCAAAGTTCCACTTGGATTGGCTGAAAGGGGTGACAGGAAGCCCCTGGAGGTTGGGGCCTCTGGGAGTCTGTCCACTGTCCTGAGATCAGTTCTGACCATTTGCACTGAGGCTTAGGCTGAAGGGCAGATCTGCACTGAAGCTGCTTCAGCAGGACGCGGCAAAGACAGTTCGGCACTTAAGCGGTGTCCAAGCGGTCCAAACGGTGCCGTCCTGAACCGGTCCTATCCCGTCTCCTCCTATCCGTCTTGTTCAGGACGCTGCTGACTTTTAAATTGGAATCCTGCTCTATTTCAGCGTTGGGTCACTTTATGTTTTGAACTGTACATTGAAGAAGGTTCTCGCTTGAAGCGTCTTGACAGGGATTCCCAGTATTCCCAGTGTTCCCAGTGTTCCCAGTGTTCCCAGTGTTCCCAGTGTTCCCAGTGTTAATCGAGCTGCAGCCAGGCTGTTTGACTCCGCTGCTCGCTCCTGGACGTGGAATGATTGGGAACCGCTTGTGCATGTTCTCAGCTTATGATCTGGGATCGCCCAGAGGTCAGTCTGTTCTGACCTTTGATCCAGACGGAACCACTGAGCTGGTTCACTGGACTCGTCACGGCATGAATCTGACGTCCGCGTCCTCCTCGCACTGATTGGCCGAGCCCCCGCCGTCCGTGTGCATATTGTGGGAATCTGGGTGTGTCTCTTTGTCCTGCCAGGTAAGCGCAAAGCTCTGAAGCTGAATTTCGCCAACCCCCCAGTGAAACCAGCCTCCAGGCTCCCGCTCAATCCGACGCCTCCATCTTTCCAGAACCCTCACATGTGAGTACATGACCAGAAACATACTAAAGCTTTTATTTATTGTTTACAATATGATCATGTAACACAGCGATAAACAATTAGACACCGCAGTGTTACATGTTCTTGTTATAGAGAATTCAAATTCAATTCAGATCATCTATAACACTAGAGAGCACAGACCTCCCCCAAGCAGCTCGTTCCCCTCCTAACTGGATCTACACCGTCCACATGGTTGATCTGGATTCTGGATCAGCACCAGAAGGTTCTAGATTGTTCTTGGTATCTTTATACACCAACATGAAAAGTCAAAGTGAATCACAGTTGATTTATTTTTAACTGATTCTTGAATCCGTAAATGGGTTTAATGTTAAAATGTAATATTTGTTCCTAACCTCATTCTGGATCAGAACCAGAAGACGTGTTTCATGATGGTTCATATCGGACCCCTTCATGACTGAATTGAACGCAGATTTTACATATTGAAAAAGCCTCCATTGTGAGTAAATGGGAAAATCCAGATGTTTTTGTATCCAGACGGGAATCCGGATCACTCTCAGAATTTAATGGATCTAAGTTCGACCAAGATCCATCTTCAGGTTTTTATTGATCAAGGTCCACCCAGCAGTTGTTCTGTAATCCTGCTAGCAGACAGACAAACAGACGTCTAGACAGACCCTGTCAAAAACAGAACCTCCTCGGCGGAGATTTATTAGTTTAATAGCATTAAAATGTATTTATAACATAAATACGACAAATATGTAGTTTCCAGTAAGTCTCTTGGATCGTGTCCCACTGAATGAGCCCACTAGGACAGGACTGTGGACTCCTGTCCCCGAGAAGACGACGTCCTTCTTCCTCGGTAGCGCCGGCCGTTCTAAAACACTCCTCGTCATCCTCGGCTACCTCTTCACTTTGGCTGCAGGAAGCAGGAAGTGATCACTCCCTTTAACGCCCGATCACACAAGCAGGCTCAGATTACAAAGCCTTGAATGCCATTATTGAATATTGGCCCTTGTATTGATCTGTGCTTCCTCCCTCTTCCAGAGAGCGTCTCCGGACACACAGCATCGAGTCGTCAGGGAAGCTGAAGATCTCTCCGGAGCAGCACTGCGACTTCACTGCCGAG
Source organism: Brachionichthys hirsutus (assembly GCF_040956055.1). NCBI lineage: Eukaryota > Metazoa > Chordata > Actinopteri > Lophiiformes > Brachionichthyidae > Brachionichthys > Brachionichthys hirsutus. Next base: position 9,068,813 of record NC_090917.1, on the reverse strand, counting down.
GATCTGAGAGACCTCGGGGAGATCGGCCGGGGGGCGTACGGCTCCGTCAACAAGATGGTTCACAAACCCACGGGCCAGATCATGGCCGTCAAGGTGACCAGCTGATCGACGTGTAGGAAGCCCCGCCCACAGCGTCTCACAGAAATCTGTTCTGTGCAATTATTTATACAGAAAACTGCAATCCATACGAACAAACTGGAGTACAAGTACAAGAAAGAATGGTCAATTTGTTTTAAATGACTGAATTCAAAACATGAAACCCTCTTTCTCCTGAATGCAGGAGGTTTTATGATCAATAGGTCTGGATCGCTGTTTGCGTAGAGTTTGATCTTTGGGTGGATCCAGATACTGATGAGGATTATGGATCACAGCGTTCCCTTGGATTCAGATTGGGATCACAATTAGGATTTAGGACATTGAAATTAACATCTGGAGCATGTAAAACACTAGTGGACCGTTTTAGTATAGCGCATCTCAACGAGCGGGAGAGATGGCTGAAACAGGTGGAATTAAGTAAAACATGTTTTTAATGAGATAGAGGGAGTTAAAATGTGGTCGATCAGAATATTAAAGGGTTTTTAACCGCCTACACCCTGAATTTTCCTATGACGGTATCATACTGTGTGTTTATATTGTTAGTTCAATTATACAATAATTATGGTGTACAGTAAGTAGAATTATTGATACAAAATAAAATGCCTGTATTTGGTGCCCCTATTTCTAATTTAAGTACTAAGAGATATTCATTAGATTTGACAGGTTTGTTTTATTCTTGTTGGTGGCGTATCGAGTAAAACTGATGTGTGTGTGTGTGTGTGTGTGCGTGCGTCAGAGGATTCGCTCCACCGTGGATGAGAAGGAGCAGAAGCAGCTGCTGATGGATCTGGACGTGGTGATGAGGAGCAGCGACTGTCCCTACATCGTTCAATTCTACGGCGCTCTCTTCAGAGAGGTGCGACTGCAACACGCGGCCCTCGAACGCACCACGCCGAGCTCTGCCTTGTTGCATTGGACGCATTAAGGTGCTGCAGCACGGCTGATCCGATACCGCCCCAGGAGAGGGGAACTCACGGCTGCCTCTCGTTTCAGGGGGACTGCTGGATCTGCATGGAGCTCATGTCTACCTCATTAGACAAATTCTACAAATATGTATACTGCGCATTAGACGACGTCATTCCAGAGGAAATATTAGGCAAAATAACTCTAGCGGTGAGTCCAGGAGACGCAGGGTGTCGGTGCATGAGGGCTCATCTGTGAGTCGAGGAGACGCAGGGTATCGGTGCATGAGGGCTCATCTGTGAGTCGAGGAGATGCAGGGTGTCGGTGCATGAGGGTTCATCTGTGAGTCGAGGACACGCAGGGTGTTGGTGCATGAGGGTTCATCTGTGAGTCGAGGAGACGCAGGGTGTTGGTGCATGAGGGCTCATCTGTGAGACGAGGAGACGCAGGGTGTCGGTGCATGAGGGTTCATCTGTGAGTCGAGGAGATGCAGGGTGTCGGTGCATGAGGGTTCATCTGTGAGTCGAGGAGACGCAGGGTGTCGGTGCATGAGGGCTCATCTGTGAGTCAAGGAGACGCAGGGTGTCGGTGCATGAGGGCTCATCTGTGAGTCGAGGAGACGCAGGGTGTCGGTGCATGAGGGCTCATCTGTGAGTCGAGGAGACGCAGGGTGTCGGTGCATGAGGGCTCATCTGTGAGTCGAGGAGACGCAGGGTGTCGGTGCATGAGGGCTCATCTGTGAGTCAAGGAGACGCAGGGTGTCGGTGCATGAGGGCTCATCTGTGAGTCGAGGAGACGCAGGGTGTCGGTGCATGAGGGCTCATCTGTGAGTCGAGGAGACGCAGGGTGTCGGTGCATGAGGGCTCATCTGTGAGTCAAGGAGACGCAGGGTGTCGGTGCATGAGGGCTCATCTGTGAGTCGAGGAGACGCAGGGTGTCGGTGCATGAGGGCTCATCTGTGAGTCGAGGAGACGCAGGGTGTCGGTGCATGAGGGCTCATCTGTGAGTCGAGGAGACGCAGGGTGTCGGTGCATGAGGGCTCATCTGTGAGTCAAGGAGACGCAGGGTGTCGGTGCATGAGGGCTCATCTGTGAGTCGAGGAGACGCAGGGTGTCGGTGCATGAGGGCTCATCTGTGAGTCAAGGAGACGCAGGGTGTCGGTGCATGAGGGCTCATCTGTGAGTCGAGGCGACGCAGGGTGTCGGTGCATGAGGGCTCATCCGTGAGTCGAGGAGACGCAGGGTGTCGGTGCATGAGGGCTCATCTGTGAGTCGAGGAGACGCAGGGTGTCGGTGCATGAGGGCTCATCTGTGTGAACGTCATCCAACCAGACGTGTTGTTTTGTCTTCATCAGACTGTTAAAGCACTGAACCACTTAAAAGAAAACTTGAAAATCATTCACAGAGGTAAGCTTTACATTTCACAGCCAGTACTGATGGAATGTTGACAATAAGTCATTGAAATTAAAATCAGCTTAATCCATATTTATTATCAGTATAACAGGAATATGCACTGAAACTGAATCAGTTCAGTGAATGTCACTCTGAATATATGAAGGTGCTCTTCCCTCATTCCAGACATCAAACCTTCCAACATACTCATGGACCGGCGGGGTAATATCAAGCTGTGTGATTTTGGCATCAGTGGTCAGCTGGTCGACTCCATAGCGAAGACCAGAGACGCAGGCTGCAGGCCTTACATGGCGGTAAGCAGATCCACGCTTGATAGGGGGGGGGAGGGGGGGCACAGCCTCACCTTTCCTGCCTGCGTGTCACCGTCACAACTCCCACCCAGCAGGGGTTCACTGAGAAGGTTGTAAAAATGAATACGTGCACCTCGTGGTAGATCACAACAACATGTCGCCCATTAAAGTGTTAACTTCAACACATTAACACTACGTATACACAGACACTGCATACGTAGTGTTAAGGTGATCACTTCACCACATTAACACTACGTATACAGACACTGCATATGTAGTGTTAAGGTGATCACTTCACCACATTAACACTACGTACACAGACACTGCATATGTAGTGTTAAAGTGATCACTTCACCACATTAACACTACGTATACAGACACTGTGTACGTAGTGTTAAGGTGATCACTTCACCACATTAACACTACGTACACACAGACACTGCATATGTAGTGTTAAAGTGATCACTTCACCACATTAACACTACGTACACAGACACTGCATATGTAGTGTTAAAGTGATCACTTCACCACATTAACACTACGTATACAGACACTGTGTACGTAGTGTTAAGGTGATCACTTCACCACATTAACACTACGTATACAGACACTGCATATGTAGTGTTAAAGTGATCACTTCACCACATTAACACTACGTACACAGACACTGCATATGTAGTGTTAAAGTGATCACTTCACCACATTAACACTACGTATACAGACACTGTGTACGTAGTGTTAAGGTGATCACTTCACCACATTAACACTACGTATACAGACACTGTGTACGTAGTGTTAAGGTGATCACTTCACCACATTAACACTACGTACACAGACACTGCATATGTAGTGTTAAGGTGTTAACTTCACCACCTTAACACTACGTATACAGACACTGTGGGTAAGATGTAGATAGTAAAGGTTAGCATCAGACGGCTTGACATGATCAATACTGTCCACCAAATGTTGAGCAGTAACATTGGAGAAGGAAAAAAATACAAATGAGGTAAACAATGATGTGTGTGTGTGTGTGTGTGTTGCAGCCTGAAAGGATAGATCCCAGTGCTTCCAGACAAGGCTACGACGTCCGCTCTGATGTGTGGAGCCTCGGAATCACACTGGTAAGACTCCTCCCCTTTATGTCTGAGCACGTTTCCAGCCGGCGGCAGCTGTTGGCGGCTCAATCCCAGCGTTTGTTTCAGTACGAGCTGGCCACGGGAAGGTTTCCTTACCCCAAGTGGAATAGCGTGTTTGATCAGCTGACGCAGGTGGTGAAAGGTGAACCGCCTCATCTCAGCAACTCGGAGGAGAGGCAGTTCTCCCCCAAGTTCATCAACTTTGTTAACCTCTGGTAAGCGTCCTTGCATCCAGTCTTCATCAGTACTACGGGGGAAACGGAGAAACTATCACTGATCCCGAAATAAAGTCAGGAAGAGTTCATTCCATTCACTGAAGTCCTGGAAACGTGTCCCTGTTTTTGAGTTTAAGATGTAGAAGTGTCTTCCTGATTGAAGCTTGAACGACTATTCTGTGTAAAAACGTTCATTTTGTGATTACTAGCTGAAATACTTAGCTGAGTATTAGTATATCAGCAATGCTGACGAGCTATTTATTTGATGAGAACCTTGAGAAGAAGTTCTATATTTTGGTTCTAATTCATCACAAAATCTAGAATCGATCTGAAAATGAGGATTTTTTTTTTTTTACCTCTGTACTGATCGAGGTTTTTTTTTGCAGCCTTACAAAGGATGAATCAAAAAGGCCAAAGTACAAGGAGCTTCTGGTGAGTTGTAACTGGCGTGAGCGCTCGTTGCCCTGCGTGTCCACAGTGGGCTCGTCCACAGTGGGATTGTCCACAGTGGGATTGTCCACAGTGGGATTGTCCACAGTGGGCTCGTCCACAGTGGGATTGTCCACAGTGGGCTCGTCCACAGTGGGATTGTCCACAGTGGGATTGTCCACAGTGGGCTCGTCCACAGTGGGCTCGTCCACAGTGGGCTCGTCCACAGTGGGCTCGTCACACCGTCACTGGTTCTCGTACTGGGCAGGCGGTGCTGAGATCCAGCAGCGTTAGCAACGCCACTAAACGTACCTCTTAAAACATTTAGCTGGCTTTCCATGACCAGTAAACAAGAGGCAACTTGTGGGTGGAATGTTTTTGCTATGATGCAACCTTTCCACTGTTAAAGTTGATATTTTCATCGACCAATCTGTGCCAATTCTTTTTAAATCTGCTCTACTGCTGCTTCTGGCTTTCTAGTAAGTCAATGTTCTTGGAACTTAGACCTCTGATTGGTCAAAGACAATCATCAATGTGACGGCCACCATTTTTGATTTCGGTGGCACACTGTGACGTTAGCAGGTTTAAGCAGGGTCGCCGTGACAACCGGCTACACTGAGGCGGTACTGTCGACAGTGGGGTCCAGTAGAACCGGCGCCACAGCTTCGACCAGCTTTTGTTCCGTGTTAGTGATGGTCAGCATTAATTCATGTGTTGTTTTCAGGAAAAAAAGAATAATTCCATTTAAATAGAGGTTCATTTTCTGGCAAATAAAATGCTTAGCCTTTTGCTAAATGTTTTTCTTTTTTTACACACATGCACTTTTATTCCTTTATTCTCCTTTTGTAGACACAGAGTGGATTTATTTTCGATGTGCAGTAATCCTGAAGCTCTCCCTGTCCTTCCTCCAGAAACATCCCTTCATCCTGATGTATGAGGAGCGCTTCGTGGACGTTGCCACTTACGTTTGCCGTATCCTGGATCAGATTCCGGCTTCTCCTGTCTCTCCTATGTACGTGGACTGATGGAGCCGGGGGCCACTAAGATTTCTCGATGCATCTTAGCCTTCAGAGTTAAGTAGGATCACCTGCTTAGTCACACTTTCCAAAGAACAAATGAAACTAAATCTGGTGCAACGAGAGGAATATTGTCCAGCGGCCCGTCCCACCTCCCATCAACTCATTTTAAAGTCAGTGAAATGGAAAATGCTTTCACCCGTCCTTAGGCGGGACATCTTGGAGACATCACAGTAGCTAGTAAAACGCTCTGTGAGTGGGGGGGGGGGGGTGTTGTACAGTACAGGATTTACCAAATAAAATGTTGAACAGTGACGCTCAATTAGCCGCCTATTGGAATTTGCATTGTGGACTGTATGTGTGTGTCCAGATGTCTTCCCACAGTTGGCTGTGCACCCTTTCATTCATTCATTTATTCATTCGGTCATGTGGCTTTACTTTTTAACCCGATATGCAATCCATGGCTTTGCGTTGACGTCCATTGGGACATGTGCCGTCCTTCCACCCCGAGCTTTCAGGAATTATCAGGATGTTTGAGTCAAAGAGCTAAAGCTGGTTTTACATCATTCAAAAACCCAGAAGATATTTGAACAGGACTCATTACTGGTCTGCCAGTGTCTGGAGAATCCTTCTGACTGTGGGCCGCTGGTTTTGTCTGTTAGAACCCCCCCCCCCCCCCCCCTCAGTTTGATGATTTGTTCATTTCAGCTAGCATTAGCATTAAAGTTAAAGATCTTTTCTCTTTCAAGGCGCAGCCTGACCAAAGGTTCACTGAAGACAGTCTTTAAAAGATTCTCCATCAAACACTCTGACTCAGACGCATGACGGTACAGAGCGGCGCGCCCGGGGGCCGCTTCAATGCGGACCGCTGACGTAGAGCGATGTAAATAGGACCTTTAATCTGCTGTTCCCGACCGGTGAAGATGCAGCCGGACGATGGAACGATAACGTGGCTTGACTTTAAGGACGATGCTCCTCTGCAGCCTGCCGCAGCACTGCACAGGTCACCTGCTCGTCCGCACTGCTCCACGCTGATCACCACGCTGCCCCACGGAGACGGGCGGGGCTAAAGGCCCCACAAGGGCTTCCTGCCCGGAACAGTGACGCCAGCATGCTGCTAAGTGACCCCATTCTGTACCGACCACGCGACCCTCAGGGTCACGGTGGGCTCGGCGTGTCTCTCCGGTTTGCACTGATAGCATGTCGGAGAAGGACTCAAAGTTCGAGGGTGTAAATTTAAAACGAGGATTCCTAAAGCCGAGGAATTCCTCTGGTACAAAACGTCTCATTTTATGTTCATGACATCGGCCTCCACGAATGTCCGCCATGTTTGGAAGTGGCCGTCGTCATTGGGGAGTTTTGGGACAGACTTGCTGAATGCGTGTAGCTTATCCGGAGTAGTTCATATATAAACTAAAGATCGGAGACGGAACATTTGACCACTGAGGATTCGATAGTTGTGTCAGCTGCTGCTTCGGTGCAAACCGCTGAGAACGCCGGTCATGTGACGCGAGACGTTTCTCATGGGAGACATTTCCATAAGGCTAGCTCACCACTGGTGAATATGAGTCCCCAGGGTAGATGTTGTATAAATGACGATTTACTAGAATGTTCATAATAGATTATAATATTAAGTTCATTGAATATATTGTATCTTCAACACGAGATGAGAAAGCTGCATTATGTGCTTTTTGTGAGTTGGACAAGAATAAAAAGGAAATGCACAAGTGATTTTGCTGTGATGTTTATTGCTCTTCTTGCTGTAGTATACAGTGATTTTATCTAACATCAGTAAAGCACATCTGTGGCTAAGCAACGTGGAGGCTTCTGTCAAATGTGATCATTCTTTGTTGGTGGAAAACGGGCCAGTAGATATTCAACAGAATCAGGAAGTGAAGAATATCAATGCACCAAAGGGACCCATTTAACAAGTGCAACACTTCGTAAGTAAATGAGAGTGTGTTCTAAACAGAGCACAGACTGAGAGCCTTTGTAAATGCACGATGCTAACTGGAAGCACCAGTTTGAGCGATGCCTCTTTAATCTGTTGGTAAAGTAAAGTTAGAGATGTTTGCTGAGGGGATTTCTCTGGCTGGACAGAGGCAGCCCTGCAGATGTCGCGGTGGCATCGATCCTTTCATCAACCCGTTTGTGAAGAACATAATTACTGGTTAAAAGTCAAGCTTGAAGCTGTTGTGGCTAAAATGATCTAATTATTACAGCTATACTGTGTTCGGGCTGGCGGCGTGAAAACGCAGTCTTCACAGTAAAGATCTGAATATATTAGATTCTCCTATTCACAAGTGCTAATAATGGATACGTCCACTTAATGGTCCTGTTAGTGACACGGGGAAAACATGACTTTTCAAAGTGGCTCCATCACATTTTTAAGAGAGGTGATTAAAAATGGCAGCGCTGGAATTTCCTGCTAAATCAAAAGAGCCCCAATTTATAAGGAATGTCAGTATAAATACAGGATAAAGTATAAATATAAAAACACAAAATAAATAACTAATTGGCCTGGGAATAGAAGGAATTTGTGAGGGTATAAAATAATGTTTTTTTAAAGGAGATGAAGTTGTATTTTCTTTGGATTTTGCAGCAGAAGTGAGGCCGACTTATTTATCAGCGTTGAGGGAATAGCAAAAGTAGAAAGTGTTATACATGTTTTAATAAAAAGCTGTTGCAAATAAGGCACAGTTAAAACTTATAAGACCAACAGTTTTTCTCCCTAACGTCATTCAGTGGATAAAATACTCCAAATAGTGTAACTTGTATAAAATGTCATCAAAGGAATGGCGACCGTTTCTACACGCATTCCAAGCTCAAGCAAAGTGTGACACGTCAGGCTCGAGGTGCACAGTGAGACGTTTTGGTCATATGTACATCAAATGATGAACCGATTACATGATGCGTGTCCTCGCACACCGCCGATCAGTGTGCCGGCGCCACCTCGTCTCTGTCGGTGTAGATTTGTGTAGATATTTACAAAACAGCCAGATTGAATTCACCTTTTGTTGGTTTCTTCCAGTAATACAAACAGTCAGAAAATGAAGGTTTCTTCAAGTCCAGGTGGCCTAAACACTGATACCGAGTAAAGCGTTAAAGCAATCATTGTATTCCTTTACCTAGAAGATCCTTCACGTGTCCACTGTCATGCTTTGTTTGGCAGTTGTTGCCCAAAATGGACAACGATGGCTTCAAAAATCTTAGAATAACAATAATATGAGAACCTCATCTGAGTAAGGAAAACATTTCAAAAAATAACTCTCTAGTCCAATCGTCAATGTTTGGATGCAGGGTTGTGTTCTCGCTGTACATTCTGGCACTTCAGGTAAAGTTCAACAGTTCTTTGGCGGATCGTGGCTTGTACGAGCAGTCCGGGCCCCGGCTGGGGGCTACTGGGTGATGACTGGTGGCTAGCATGTTGCCCGTGGCTTTGGCAGCGGTGCGTTCACCAGTGCTCCAGGTGAAGGTCCATGGCAGAGTTCAAGTTAATGTCTGTGACATCCAGGAACTCCGTGCTGAAGATGTTGGGCCCGCTGGGCGGAGCGACATTGAAGGCCGTGGTCGAGCTGGGGGGCGTCAGGTCCAGCCACTCCATCGTCTCCCATGGGGTCTCACTGAAAGTCATGCTGACCATGCCCTGCACCTCTGACGGGTGGCGGTGGTGGTTGTGGGGGCTTCCATACCCTTCGCCGTCTCGGTTCACCTCATCATCCTGCCCCCTGTCCTCAGTAGCCATTTTAAGAAAGGCCACCTCCCCTCCCCGGCCAATGGGACTTCCCAGCAGAGTCTCCAGGTGGCTCTCAGCGAGAGGATTGGCTGAGTGATCATAAGGAAGCTGGGTGGGGGACAGGTGTTCGTAGTGTCTGTGGAACCTCGGGATGAGGAGGCCGGGACACCCTGGGGACACAGTAATGTGAGGCACAACTTTGGTTACAAAGGACCTCCCCCTCTCTTCTCTGGCGTTAGCCGGCATCTCTTGAGGAGAAAGAGGAGAGGAGGGAGGGTCACTGCAGGCACTGGAGCTAAAACGGCATGTGGTGCTTTAGACTGTCAGCCATCTTTAAATCGTGCATTAGCATGGTCAGCGCTAGCTATGCTAAAGTTACTCAGGGGATTTCACCTTACCTCCACTCTCTATCAGCACGTCCAGAAGTTCGTCCATCTGCTGACTTCTGGTCAGTTGCTGGAACAGAAATAAGGAATCCTTTTCAGATTGAATTTTGTTCTCAACAAAATGAAAACTTTCGAGGACTTGCCGCTTTTCTTGGCAACAGACCATCTTATTGGTCCAGATGAATATCCTCGACTTGCTTTTCTTGGGAGCGTTTTTGCGGATGCTAGCGCTCTTAAGCTCGTCACACATTGTATTAGTTTAGAATTACTGTCATACTGTAAGATTAGATTATCTGGGATATGAAGCCAAAGGCCGTAGTTTGTGTGTTTAGTCGGTGAAATCGGTCCGTTGTGGTCGGGCTCGGCTACGAACACTTATCAATACTGAATTGTTTGAACGCTCCAAATAGGACTTGAGTCTGCCAAAGATGACGTAGAGATAGGTGGAATAGTTGGACACTCATGTATAGATATTTTGTCGACACTTTGATGACTGAAAATCCCTTTTCTTGCTTGCCTGTCCTCTTTTTTAACTTTCCAAACAAGCCATGCGTAACATTAAGCCAAACTTTAATTCAGAAATAACTTCCTGAGTTCTCTCATTCTACACGTAACAGAGAAATGATTTACTTAAACATGTCATTGTTTCTGATGTTAGCATGTTAGCGCTCTTCTAATACACCCGTAAGCTCACCCAGTTACACTCATCAGGTTCAGACTGGTGGGGGGTGGAGGGTTAGCGCAGTGACCAGAGCAAATGTAAGAATCAGTAACTATGACAGAGGTGATGATTAAAGAGACCACAAAAAGGTGATAGGAAGAAAAATGGAATTAGAGCAACGCTGACAGGTGAGTCAAATATCTGGCCAATCATTCGCTACTTGGCTTTAGCATGAATTTACCTGCTTGACTGCATCCTCATAGCATGGGGGCTGTCTTAAGTCAGACGCATCTGAATCTGAGCTACGGAAGGCGGGGGGCGAGACCTGGCACTTTAGGCCAACATGCCGAGAAGAGGGCACTACTGACATCTATATGAGAAATAGGTGAAAATGACATCAGCCACCAATTAGAATAGAGGAGCTGACCAAATGTGAGTGCAATGCAGATTAAAAAAACATTGATCCAGGCCCTCACCATGATAAATAGGATAATCACATTAAACATTTCACCCAAGAAAAGCTTTGAGCTCGAGTCCTTGTAAAGGAAACGTCGCCATCGTGTGAAAGAGTAAGAGATGGAAACAGACGGATCCAGAACTATGAGTGAGGACGAACTTCAGAACAGACAATTCCATCGAGTCAGAGAGACCAGGCGGTTGTTACGTGAAAGTAAGGCGAGTCAGACAAGAAACGTGACACTGGCGTGGCTAAAGGACGGTAACGCTGCCGGTGTTGATGTTTACCTTTGATTGCATGTTCTGGATCTCAGCCTTGGCTGATCCGCAGTCAGATGAGTTGGGAAAGACTCCTTGAATGGCTCTTTTGTCAGAGGGATAAGAACAGTTCACCACCTGGCTGCTATTCTTCTGCTGCATCTGTCAGTGGCGAAAGTACAGACCAAGGATGTTACTGCAATACAACCTTTCAATCGTGTACTTGATGGCAACAGTCAGAGACACAGTGGTTACAGTAATCCAGGGACACAGTGGTTACAGTAATCCAGGGACACAGTGGTTACAGTAATCCAGGGACACAGTGGTTACAGTAATCCAGGGACAGTGGTTACAGTAATCCAGGGACACAGTGGTTACAGTAATCCAGGGACACTGGCTACAGTGATCCAGGGACAGTGGTTACAGTAATCCAGGGACACAGTGGTTACAGTAATCCAGTGACAGTGGTTACAGTAATCCAGGGACAGTGGTTACAGTAATCCAGGGACACTGGCTGCAGTAATCCAGGGACAGTGGTTACAGTAATCCAAGGACACTGGCTACAGTAATCCAGGGACAGTGGTTACAGTAATCCAAGGACACTGGCTACAGTAATCCAGGGACACTGTGGTTACAGTAATCCAGGGACACAGTGGTTACAGTAATCCAGGGACACAGTGGTTACAGTAATCCAGGGACACTGGTTACAGTAATCCAGTGACAGTGGTTACAGTAATCCAGGGACAGTGGTTACAGTAATACAGGGACACTGGTTACAGTAATCCAGGGACACTGGCTGCAGTAATCCAGGATAACTGGTTACAGTAATCCAGGGACACTGGCTACAGCAGGGATGGGCAAACATTTTGACTCGCGGGCCACAATAGGTTCTAAAATTTGACAGAGGGGCCGGACCGAGAACAGATGGATGAAGTATTTGTGTGAGCTAATATAAATGACACATGAAAGCTATTGCATTAAAGGATTTGGCCTTTTACAGGTAGCATTACAGGGATTAGGTCAAATGAATGAGGTTTAATTATAATACAATTTTATTTAATGATATAATTTGGACAAATTTGGCGGGCCGGATTAAAAAGACCAACGGGCCGCATATGGCCCTCGGGCCTGGGTTTGCCCATGCCTGGGCTACAGTAATCCAGGGACACAGTGGTTCCAGTAATCCAGCGACAGTGGTTACAGTAATCCAGGGACACTGGTTACAGTAATCCAGGGACAGTGGTTACAGTAATCCAGGGACACTGGTTACAGTAATCCAGGGACACTGGCTGCAGTAATCCAGGGACAGTGGTTACAGTAATCCAGGGACAGTGGTTACAGTAATCCAAGGACACTGGCTACAGTAATCCAGGGACACAGTGGTTACAGTAATCCAGGGACACAGTGGTTACAGTAATCCAGGGACAGTGGTTACAGTAATCCAAGGACACTGGCTACAGTAATCCAGGGGCACAGTGGTTACAGTAATCCAGGGACACTGGCTGCAGTAATCCAGGGACAGTGGTTACAGTAATCCAGGGACAGTGGTTACAGTAATCCAAGGACACTGGCTACAGTAATCCAGGGACACAGTGGTTACAGTAATCCAGGGACACAGTGGTTACAGTAATCCAGGGACAGTGGTTACAGTAATCCAAGGACACTGGCTACAGTAATCCAGGGACACAGTGGTTACAGTAATCCAGGGACACTGGCTACAGTAATCCAGGGACACTGGCTACAGTAATCCAGGGACACTGGTTACAGTAATCCAGGGACACAGTGGTTACAGTAATCCAGGGACACAGTGGTTACAGTAATACAGGGACAGTGGTTACAGTAATCCAGGGACACAGTGGTTACAGTAATCCAGGGACACAGTGGTTACAGTAATACAGGGACAGTGGTTACAGTAATCCAGGGACACTGGTTACAGTAATACAGGGACAGTGGTTACAGTAATCCAGGGACACTGGTTACAGTAATACAGGGACAGTGGTTACAGTAATCCAGGGACACTGGTTACAGTAATCCAGGGACAGTGGTTACTGTAATCCAGGGACACTGGCTACAGTAATCCAGGGACACTGGCTACAGTAATCCAGGGACACAGTGGTTACAGTAATCCAGGGACACTCCTCCACAATCATCTGACAACACTATTGGAAGAATTCTATGTTAACATGCTAAATTAAATTACCAATGTCAAGACATTACTTGCAAAATACTAGAATGCTAACACTGACAGTGGTAGCTTGTTAGCATGTTTGTGGCTGACTGGCTAGTTGCCTCTTCTGGAATAAAAATAATTCCAGAATAGTTGATTCTGTCATTATTTAGCCTCCTATATATCTGGTTACCTTCTATCACCTCTGTCATATTTTCATCCAGGCATATTAGTTTGTTGTCATCATACTTTAGTCAGATTTTAAAGTTGCTGAGCCGCGACCCCAAAATGGTGATGCTTCTATCTGTCAGTGCCTTTTGGCGCCAGTCCCCATTTACATGTTCTGCCTTCACCACAGAGCATTTAAACTGTAACCTTTGAATACGTCATACCTGCATGCTGCGTGCTCGGTTGTTGCCCTGGGGGTGGGCGCAGCCATCTCTTCCCAGTGGGGGTGACAGCAGGTAGAGGTTATTAGGGGAAGAAGGCTGGGGGCTGCTTGAAGGCTTTCCAATGGGGGAGTCTTGTGGTGAGCACTGTGGACTGAGAAAAGCCGACATTGTGGAGGGGCTACCAGAAGACGGGGTTTTGTCCATACACTGAGCCGCCCCAGGACCCCCCATACTGGAGAGGGGAGCATTGCAGTGCAAATCCTCCATGCAGCTGCCGGTAGAGTTCTTTATCTGTTTGGCAGAGGACAGAGGGCAGCTGGAAGACAAGGCCATGGGCTCCTGCTTGATAGTCACCCCAAAGAAATGCTGGCCCATCATGTCTGGAGGCTGCTGGTGGTGCATGGAGGGCTGAGATGGAGCAGAGAGGGGGTCCTGTGTTGCTCCGTAGCAGCGCTTCCTCTTATGCAACTGCATCTTCAACTCTTCAACCTAACAAACACGGTGACAAGAAAGCTGAAATAGCTGTTGCAGAATCACATCGTGTTGTGCTTTGTTGACCGATGCGCTCACCTGTCTCTGCTCCTGGTGAAGCTTCCACGTCAGCTCTTCAATCACCTTCTGCTTTTCCACAAGCATCTTATCTTTCTCAGCCTCCACACCACCCATGCCTCCGCCGTCCCCCGCGCTCAGTCCCCTACCCATGCTGTCCTCCATGCTTAGTTGGGCAGGAGATGGCTGCAGGGCAAACTGTGTTGGTGAAGACATGGGCACATCGCTGAAGCTGTCTGGGAGGGAGCCGCTCATGGACAGCTCGGAGGAGGCCGGAGAGATGGGAGGGGTGGAGGAGGTGCTGGGGTAAGGGTAGTAGCCTCCAAGGGTGCTGGAGGAGGATGGGGACTGGTAAGAGGACAGGGACCCCGTGGGCGTGACAGGGAAAGTCACAGTGGTGATGTCAGAGGAGGGAGAGGAGCCAGCGTTGGAGTCCTTGAAGGGGCGGAGTCTCTCAATGAGGGCCGTCTTAGTTCCGGAGACGGGCATCCCGCGGACACGCAGGTGCTGCCTGAGCTCCGATACCTGGCATCAAACAAAACGTCAGTCATGCTGTTTTGCACTTTGTCTCCAGCTTAGTGTCTTTTTCTTGACCTACTTTTAGGTCATCCAGATTTCCTGGCAGGGGCCCGGGTTTGACCTGTGAGATGTTGCTCTGACTGGGACATGTGTTCTTGAGCGGGGAGGACGAGTTGCTGTTGGCTTGGCTGGAGGGACCGCTGGAGCTGCAGGCTGGAAGCTGCTCACTGGTCGCTCTACAAACAGAAGGTTGAAGAGCATGGAAAACACCTGCTGCTTTTGACTCATGAGACACCCTTAGTCATTTGATTTGAGGTGTTAAGTCGACTTTGTTGCCTCTGAGGTCATCTCCCCACCAGGATGCTACAAAGCGGCTCCTATTGTAATGTCCCTACGAATATTTCGGACTCCGTCAGGCCTAACGCCCTGACGCTAATTGCTGCGATCAATGATTTTTACGTCTCTTGAAATCACAACCCGATGCAAACATTTGTTTTCCATTGAGTGTCGCTACTTTTTGTGTTTGAACCACCTTTAAAAGCTATAGAGGAGGAGCTTCGGCGGAGGTCAGCTCTGATGGGTGACTTACTTCTGGTTCTGGTTCTGTGGGTGTGGCTGGTAGCTGAACGCCGGCTGCCGCTGCTGGGTCTGCGGCGTGTGTGTGTGCTGCTGGGACTGTGGATGTGTGTGACTGTGTTTCTGCTGGCTGAGGATCTGCAACTGCAGGAAGAGCTGCTGCTGCTGCAGGAGTCGGGCGTAGGCCGAGTCCATGGGCGGAGGGGATTTCTCCGGCTTCTGGTCCGGAGGGATGTACTGGTGGTACTTGAGCTTCTTCACCTTTGGCTTCACATCTTTGGGCTTTTTGTGGCGGTTCTTGTCCGACATCTTGGACTGCTTGTAGTGAGGAGGGGGAGACAGTGTGAGCATCGAGCCAACAGTCCGAACTTAGGTGTTTGCATTACTTTAAAAAAGTCAAGAAGAGACGTATTTAAATGCTGCTGACCTTGACAATAGCAGGAACGGGTATGGGGGGGCTTGCTTGGCCATTGCTGGCAGCAGACAGGCCTTCCTCCTGCACCTGATCAGGGGGGTCTCGAGCTGCACTGCCCTGGTCACAGATAAAACCAGTACACTGTTTATTGTCACTCAGAGCGCTGTAATGTAGAGTTCTACACCGATTATCTACGGACTATAGAAGCTGTCAGCTGAATAAGAGGAGACTGTTATCATGCATCAGGCATGGCTCAATGATAATTAGCATTAAAGTAGCTGTTAAACAACAAGAACGAATGAACTACGCCTTTTCATGTCATACCTTACATTTCAGGGGACATTATAGACATATTTAACTTCACTGCATTTCTTCTGGAACAGTGATGGATATAATTCTGCATTCAAGTTTGTGTCATGTCAACACTCAAGTTAGAACAACAACTTGGAAATGTTCATATTTGTGAACTTTAAATATTTGGTTTTGGCGATGCATTCGGGGTGTATTAATATGGCAAATGTTGATTGACACAATGAATGTACTGTACATTGTTTCCAGGCTACAACTGTCTGCGTGATCCAGATTAGTGAGAAAAGGTATTTATGAAAAGCAACCCTGATAAGTCAGGCAGAACAACGTTCAGCGGTCTTTAGACTGCAGAACGGTAAGAAGTCTAAGACGGAATACCTGTGTAATATTCCGGTTCCTATTTCAACAATACAACACATCTGTGTACTGTTTGTGTTGTTCCTGCATTACAACTTAGTTCCTGAACGCAACGTCGGTGGAGTGACCAAGCAGTGAATACAATTAAGTACATAAAGTACATTTAACAAGCCAACTGTATATAAAGTGTCTCTACAGTTACACAGTAATACTAGTCCTGGTAATTCAGCAGTAAAATTAAATGGACATAAGGCTGTGTATACATTTGACTAATTATTTGTCTACTTTAGTTTGTGCACGAAGTATCTTAGAAAGCCGTCGTAAATATCGTGTTGTGTTGGATTTGCATCTCAAACATTATTTATTGGTATAATTGATATTAATCATTTAAATAAATCTTTTAAACTGTGATTGAATCATTATTATCGGTGATGCACCTTTGGCTTTGGGCCAGAGGAATCCTCTCTGGGTGTTTTCTAGTTCTTACTTTGAGGTCACAGTTTGCTGCCGACAGTTTTATGATTTCACTTTGACTATACTGTGTGCCAGTTTTCTTCTAAAGCATTCCAAAAACCTCTAAACACGAGTTTCCAAGTGTTGTGAACCGTTGATTGATTTGGAACATTTCATGGAAGGAAGGCTGAATCGTGTAAACACTCCTGTTCTGGCGTGGATTTCCGTCTTGTGGCCGTTACCGATGGCGACCGTTGGAATGAGGTCATGGCGAGTGAAAGGTAAGCAGTGATGACGTTAGGGCAGCTGTCCCGGATGCATGCAGGAATGTGACACCTGCATGGTTCAAGTCGGTCCAGTGGTTTTTGGGAATCAGAGGAGCCCGTGGGTGGAGGTGCAGTTTACTCTCCCGACACAGGGGGGCAGAAGACGCAACGCTTTGTGAACAGTGCATCCTCTCGCTGGAGGAGAGCAAGGTGGCACAGAGCCTCACCTGTCGTGGGCTGGTGAGAGCAGGTGAGGAGGAGGAGGATGGTGCGCTGCCGGCTGCCTCAGACGAAGGGCAGGCCGAGCCCTGTGACTCATCACTGTGGTGCTGCTCTGGAGACAGACTCTCACTGCTGCTGTCCTCCTCAAACGCATAAGAGTCCTCCTGCTTAGGGAACTTACCATGGTTTACTGCAAGAAGAACAGAGACGGGGGTACTGAGAGTACAGAGAGACGAAGACGATAAGAGCGCAGGCTTTTAAACGACAGCGTGGCTCAAATGTATTTTATCTGTCCTTTATGTTCTTAGATCTGGGAGTATAGTGACATGAAAAGAAATGAGATGCTCCCGGCTGGCAGGTCACAAACAATTCATTCAACGGGGATAAAATGACCAGAGCTCACATGGAATCAGGAAAACAATCACTGTCGGGATTTTAAAGGCTCATAGAAGCGACGTTTACTGGACCCCATGAAGCAGGGACACACACCCTAAGCCCACAGTCGGTGCGTGTTAGTGTGTGTGTGTGTGAAGGACTTACACATGAACAGGTGGGAGGAAATGACATTTAGGACAGTGCGCCTGTGTGCCTGCGTGTGTGTGTGCGTGCGTGCGTGCATGTGTGTGTCAATTGAGGTCAGCCAGTTGCACAGAATGGGCCCGGCACTGTGATTGAAACCAGGCTCTGTTCCTGCCTGTCACATGTACATTATACCTCCACACACACACACACACACACACACACCCCTTTACCACTTCCCCCTCTGTCCCTTCAGCTAGCTTAGATAGCTGCTCTTAGCTCCTCCAATCAGCGCTGCGTTGACTATCAGCTCAGCCAATCAGGTGCACGGTGGCTGTGAAGTGGCGGCGTTGGGCTCTCACCCACAGCGCGACACCTCTGGGCCGAGTGTCGTTCTGGGTGTTGGTGACACGCAGACGGGCTTTACAGCGGCTCCGTCGCTCATGATGGAAATGAAATGAGGACAGGAACACATAATAATGGACCAACGTTACGTTCATTAGCATGTCTGATAATCACGGGAGGAAGAAAATGGGATGAGGGCTTCCAACCGGGATGGACGACGTCTACAGAAGAATAACCAGATGGGCGCTCTGACAGTTCGCTCTGCTGGATGTCAACAGGAGATTGAAATGGCACAATTGCAGGAAATCTGTAAGCCATGAATGCTTCTGCTTTCCAAGTGGCCAGTTGTGGCGGGGTCACATAGTTTCCAGCATTACGGCACCGAGGTCGAAGCAATCGCTTGGAGCTTTGAGGTGAGGGGTTAATGCTGCAGGCGAGGGGGACTCGACAGCCTGGTTCTGTCACAGAGCTTTTTAGGTGGCTGCCTGGGCCTGCATAGTCCCGTTAAAGCGGGGGGAGGACAGGCACAAACACACACAGGTACGCCCACACACACAAGGATGCACTCAAACAGAAAAAAAAGGTGGACCAAATACAGCTGCCGTTCATCTCAATAAACGGCGCTCCCATCCTCTCACTGAGGTCGTGTAAACCAGCTGACGGCGGCCCGCCGGCACGCCGGATCCTTTACGCAACATGTTTACTGGCAGCTCAAGGGGGCAAACATAAAACCCCTCAAAACGATGTCGACAAAGAGAGAGACATGTTGAGCAGTAGAAGGCAAACAGTGCGACGGCGCTAACCAAGCAGCGTCTGAGCATGTGCTGTTTCTGATCAGTTCCATACTGAGGAAGAGGAGGAGGTCTGAAGAAGGCCACACTATACAGCTGCAGACGCCTCCTCTTAAAGGAAATCAGCCTTTTCAACACAACATCTTTGGAGCTCCACCGATTCATGGAAGAAGTAATCTAAATAATTTTCAATAATTTTATGTGTACAAGAAATGCAGAGAAATAACTTTTCCTGCAAAGACAAGGATCGAATTGTGAAGGGAATATACAGGAAGTCAGATGGATTGTGACAGGATTGTACTTTCCCCTCAGTTAAATTTAATTTCTGCTAATTTTGATGAATAAACCATTTACTAACCCTTAATAACTGATGAATAGAATTTTTATTTTAGGTGTGTAATAAAGCATAAATAAGTATTGCTCAGTAACACACTGTCAGTAACACACCTTCAGTAACACACCTTCAGTAACACACAATCAGTAACACACCATCAGCAACACACCTTCAGTAACACACCGTTAGTAACACACCGTCAGTAACACACCATCAGCAACACAACTTCAGTAACACACAATCAGTAACACACCATCAGTAACACACCTTCAGTAACACACAATCAGTAACACACCTTCAGTAACACAGCATCATTAACACACCGTCAGTAACACACCGTCAGTAACACACCGTCAGTAACACACCATTACTGACACACCGTCAGTAACACACCGTCAGTAACACACCGTCAGTAACACACAATCAGTAACACACCTTCAGTAACACACCATCAGTAACACACCGTCAGTAACACACCTTCATTAACACACCGTCAGTAACACACAATCAGTAACACACCTTCAGTAACACACCGTCAGTAACACACCTTCAGTAACACACCTTCAGTAACACACCTTCATTAACACACCGTCAGTAACACACCTTCAGTAACACACCTTCAGTAACACCTTCAGTAACACACCTTCAGTAAAACACCTTCAGTAACACACCTTCAGTAACACCTTCAGTAACACACCGTCAGTAACACACAATCAGTAACACACCGTCAGTAACACACAATCAGTAACACACCTTCAGTAACACACCTTCAGTAACACCTTCAGTAACACACAATCAGTAACACACCTTCATTAACACACAGTCAGTAACACACAATCAGTAACACACCTTCAGTAACACACCGTTACTAACACACCGTCACTAACACACCTTCAGTAACACACCTTCATTAACACACCGTCAGTAACACACCTTCAGTAACACACCTTCAGTAACACCTTCAGTAACACACCTTCAGTAAAACACCTTCAGTAACACACCTTCAGTAACACCTTCAGTAACACACCGTCAGTAACACACAATCAGTAACACACCGTCAGTAACACACAATCAGTAACACACCTTCAGTAACACACCTTCAGTAACACCTTCAGTAACACACAATCAGTAACACACCTTCATTAACACACAGTCAGTAACACACAATCAGTAACACACCTTCAGTAACACACCGTTACTAACACACCGTCACTAACACACCTTCAGTAACACACCTTCAGTAACACACCGTCAGTAACACACAATCAGTAACACACCTTCATTAACACACCGTCAGTAACACACAATCAGTAACACACCTTCAGTAACACACCTTCAGTAACACACCTTCATTAACACACCTTCAGTAACACACCGTTACTAACACACCGTCACTAACACACCTTCAGTAACACACCGTCAGTAACACACAATCAGTAACACACCTTCATTAACACACCGTCAGTAACACACAATCAGTAACACACCTTCATTAACACACAATCAGTAACACACAATCAGTAACACACCTTCAGTAACACACCGTTACTAACACACCGTCACTAACACACCTTCAGTAACACACCTTCATTAACACACCGTCAGTAACACACAATCAGTAACACACCTTCAGTAACACACCGTCACTAACACACCGTCAGTAACACACCTTCAGTAACACACCGTCAGCACCACGCCAGTAAGCAGCGCTTGGAACAGATTGCACTACTGGAAGTAAAGAAGTAAAGAAGTAAAGAAGTACATTTGTCCAGATATTTTTCGGGACACATTAACAGATAAATGACAGACTGGGTTTCTTTCTGTTTTGGTTTTGTAACAGGGCTGATATTGATCGGCAGCGTTCAAAGAGACTGTGTGATGCTACAAAATAAGTGAACGTGAATTAATTTCATTTCATTTCATTTTCTAACCGCTTATTCCGCTATCGGGTCACGGGCCAAGCTGGAGCCAATCCCAGCAGTCAATGGGCGAGAGGCAGGGGACACCCTGGACAAGTCGCCAGTCCATCGCAGGGCAACACAGAGACAGACAACCAGCCACACACACACACACTCACACCTACGGGCAATTTAGTGTCACCAATCAGCCTAGGCTGCATGCCTTTGGAGGTGGGAGGAAGCCGGAGAACCCGGAGAGAACCCACGCAGACACGGGGAGAACATGCAAACTCCTCACAGAATGGCCACAAGCCGGAGACGAACCTGCGACCACCTCGCTGTGAGGCAACAGTGCTTACCACTGCGCCACCGAGCCGCCCCACGTGAATTAATATATACATGTAATCTTTAGGTTTCTGACTACCTGACTATTTTAATTTTCTGCATCTTCCGGGTTATTCCACACCATTAATGGTCTCTGAGGAGCTCACGCCCACCGTGCGTTAGCCTTAAACTGCTCCTGGTGGATGTGAGTTCTATTTATACAGAGGTGGGATCAGGAATCAGATCCAGATCCGAGAAGCAGGATTTAGGTGGTTAAGTATCTCATCCCATCTTCATATTTGAGTTCTTCTACTTTTATAAAACTGCTGTTTATCTGTAGCTGTATACATTTTAATATGAGAAAGTATGAAATAAGATTGAGACAAGATACGGTTTTACTCAGGCGATGAGGTACACTGGATTAAAACGATGAGGCAGACAAACACGCAGAGATTAAATTAATCCAGTGATCATCAGATTTCCTATTATTATCATCCATCCACGCAATCTTCTTGTCTTCGTCCCCTGAACACAATTCCCGATCAGCCGCTCCTCTCCCAGTGCAGGTGCATATACTTTAAGGACAAGAAGAGTAAATGTGAAAACTGCGATTTATGGGCAGCAGCAGGTGAGATATGCAACCTTCCACAATCCATCCATCCGTCCATCTTCTTCCGCTTATCCGGAGCCGGGTCGCGGGGGCAGCAGCCTAAGCAGGGAAACCCAGACTTCCCTCTCCCCGGCCACTTCCTCTAGCTCTTCCGGGGGGATCCCGAGGCGTTCCCAGGCCAGCCGAGAGACATAGTCTCTCCAGCGTGTCCTGGGTCTTCCCCGTGGTCTCCTCCCAGTGGGACGTGTCCTGAACACCTCACCAGGGAGGCGTTCAGGAGGCATCCTAAATAGGTGTCCGAGCCACCTCATCTGGCCCCTCTCAACGCGGAGGAGCAGCGGCTCTACTCCGAGCTCCTCCCGGATGACTGAGCTTCTCACCCTATCTCTAAGGGAGAGCCCAGCCCCCCTACGGAGGAAGCTCATTTCAGCCGCTTGTACCCGCGATCTCGTTCTTTGGGTCACTACCCAAAGCTCGTGACCATAGGTGAGGGTAGGAACAATGTCTTTGTTAAACCCAACATCAATAATCATTGCTGGCATGAACCTGGCCCCTCCAGGTTCACCTCCGAGAGCGAGGTGGAGCGTCAGCACTTATTTGGTCAAATATAACGTCACCGGAATGCTTCTGAGCGACCACAAAGCCGGAAGAAAAGAGTGATGGAGCTGTGAGCTGGGCAGGGAGAGTTTCACAATGAGCCTGAACGATCTCAATTAAATCTCAGAACAGCAAATGTTTGGTTTAATTTCTCACCTGAATGAGAATGTGTTCCTCACAGACAAAGGAAAGGAGGAAAAAGTGTCTCCTTGAACGATGAATTAAAAGAAGAAAAGAGAGCAGAAGAAGGGAGAGACAAAAGTCAACAAGTACAAAAACAAATTACATGAAAGGGTTAAGAAATGAGATAGGACAGGTTTTTGTTTTCATTTGGAAATTTAAAATTTGCTGTATGACAATTCTTTTAATAGGATGGATGGACGCTGGGAATATATAAGAATGGAGGGATGATAAAAGAACCAGAGAAAAGGACAAGTTAAAAGTCAGACATTCAGATGGAAGAAAAACACATGGAGGGAGAAGAGGGACAGTGCGTCCACCCCGGTCCAGCTGTCCTCCCGTTGCCTCCACCGGCAGGATGACATCATCATCAGTGCCCACCTGTCGCAGGCTGACCCACCCAGAGCTCTAAGCATGTTTAAAGCGTGTACTGTTCCATCCCAGGAGGACGCAGCTACATGAGCTGGTGTCTGAGCTCTGAGGCGGGCTTACACACCTTTAAACACCGTGCAGCAGCATTAACACACACTCTTTGAACCTGCTGGATCCGTCCAGCGTGAACACGACAGCCGGACGATGCAAACGTCCTTCGTGTTTCCATCCAGTGAGGATTAAAGCACCGCCGCTGAGTGAACGGAGGTGGAACCAGTGTTACGGGCCCCAAACAGCGGGGCTGCCGTAGCAGTAATATGCAGTCTGTAAATATATGAAAAGGGATGGAGGAATAAAAACAACGTGGTCACATCTTTAGGTGTACCACACCAGCACCAGGGAAAAGCACAGTGAACCTGCAGTTATTATCTTTATGAGGAATATTAGATGTGTGTGTGTGTGTGTGCGCGCTCCAGTGCAGGCCACACGCCAGTCAGGCCTAAGAGGCTGGGGCGGGTTCTTCAATAGCCTAATAAACACCAGATGTTCCCTGGATAATATACACAGAGACCCGGTGCCGCGTCCATCTCCCCAGCAGGAATAACACAGCCTGAAGGATCACGTCTACAGCAGCAGGAGCAGGAGGGGGAGGAGGAGGAGGATGCAACGCCCTGGCTTCTCTTCTGACATCAAGAACTTTGGGGTGGGGCGGGTGTTACAAAGTGTGTACTAACAAATGGAAGTCTTTGAAACCCTTTCCCATCTGCGCCGCCTGCAATCAAGAGAGACACAGCCAATTGAGAGTTCTTTTTTTAAAGGACCTCGGCCCAGTCTCCTCGATGCCTTATCTGTGAGACTCCCAGGAACTGATAGGTCTCGCTGCGCCTCTGGATTCTGTTCCCCTGCACACTCACCAGCAGTTTATCTGGAGGCTGGAGCCTCTGTGAAATGGCAAACAGTGCCAGAGATATGATTCAACAAATCCTTGGCCTGCAGTCCCCTATAGTCGCCGAGTCGCCGGAGAAGAACACCGCTACACACTGCACGCTGCACGCCGGCGTGTCACCGCGTCAGGATGTCAGGAATGAAAGGAATTGCTAAGAGCTCAGCTTTCAAGTGGGTTTGTCTCATGCCGCTCAAACATTTGTTTCTTGTGAATAATTTACAATTAAAGTGCTGCAAAAAGAATCTGTCAGCGTTAGCAGGGCCGACAGAACAAAGAGGCCGCCCGTCTGCTCTGGAGTCAGGCCTACTTGCTCTCAGGTCTGTGTGTGACACTGGTGTGTGTTTCTGTGAGGTGCGGGTGATTCCTCTGAGGAGAGAGGGCCTCCTCCAGCGGTCGCTCAGCGACCTGTCTGCCCTGCTCGCTGGCTGCAGGCACCACCTGCCCGTCTCTCCGTCTGACGGCTGCATACGCCCACCTGCTTCCTCGACGTCCACCTCCACCGTCTACAGACTGGATCTGCTTCTCTTCAGAGCATCCGTCATCTCGGCTGTTGTCTTTTTTCTCCGTGCTGTTTCTCTCTGTCCGTTTTAATGCTTTAATCTCTCGTTCAAAGAGTTTCCGAGTTGACCTAAGCCCTAACTCACTTAGATTGTACAGCATAAGGCTGACAAACTGTGGAGACAAAACTCTACTCTCCACTGCAAGCACTGCACGCCAAAAATCAGCGGTGGCAGCTGATTAGTCTCTTTCTAGCTGGAGTCCATCTGTGAAATCGTCCTCCTGTTCCTGAACTTCATCTCCATCCATCCTCCTCGTGCTCTTTTTAAGAATAACCGGCATCTGATTTTAAAACTGCTTCAGATAATAAGAAATCAGTCATATGCAATATGTTCAGATCAAAGATGTGATTCATATAAAACGTTGAAAGTAGGCTTCTCCTCGCTGCTTTCCAAAGTTGTCAAAGTAATATTGATTGAGCCAAAGGAACTGACATTTAAAGGGCATATTTGAGAATGCAATACTGCACGTATTTCCCACGCTGGACTGGATATTTGAACATTTGAATTCATGCAGCATTCCAGTACACAATATCAGATTCACGCTGTACTAACCTACAGGAAAAATGGTGCAGCATTTTTACAAGCTCCACTAAAGATAACTTATTTTAAAGATGAAACAAACGAGTAAACACTCAGCTTTGCAGAGAGCCTTGGCTGGAATATGACTATTTTGGTTCACTTTAACAGTGAGCATCACTTCCAGAACCAGCAGGCACACATTTTCTGTTAGAGACACTTTTCCTGCTCAACACGAAACAAAGTGTAGCTGGGGAACATGACGGAACATTTAGAGCCAGGGATTTCCTCAGGACAAAACCAACCCCGGATCAGAAACGGACTGGACTTCGCTCCCAGGCAGCCAGAAGACTAATGATGCTAAAAATGCAGCCGTTAGCACGTGAGCCATATCAGTGTGATTGTTGCATATTGTATTTATAGCTCCCTATGATGCGCTGGCGACATGTCTAGGGTGTAGGCCACCCCTCGCCTGTATGGATGGGCTCCAGCAACACACCGTAGCTGACGCTGTTCCCAGAGGCAAACTCCGAAAATCAGTTTGACTTCCGAGACATTTTAAACCTTTTTTTGGTTGAGAACCGAGTTGTTCGAGAACCGAGGTTCCACTCTATTCAAATTCACAGATCCACTTCTTCTTTCTTAGACCTATTCAAACTTTGGTCATGTTTGGCCATTTAAGTGTGATCAAAGGAAACGGTCATGCAAGGTTCACTTGGAATAAACGACTCGGCGCTTTACGATCCAGCGGGTTTCATGACAATTCATCCAGGAGTTTTTGTGTAATCCCACCAACAACCACAGACCAGATATACAAACAGGCACCTTTACTGTGCCGGGGGTCGACGTACCCCTCTGTCCATTGTCTAACAGCACGGTGTGTGTCTGTGTGTCTGTGTGAGACAACTCAGTGTTGGAAGGAGTTACTCACGAGGCATGATGCCTTGGTCTGCCAGCTGCTCTCGTGTCCTCCTCTGCTGAAGTCTTAGCTGTAGGACTGAAGTTGGAGAGAGGAGGAGGTAGAGGAGGAGACAGAAGCGAAGAGTAAAGAGAAAGGGAAAGATGAGAGAGACATGTGGAAAAGACAGATAAGGGACAGACGAAATGCGGGAAAAAGACTCACATGAAATGTTGAATGCTTTCATGATTCTGACCTGAACTTTCATTTCAGCGACAGGCCGAAATAAAACGAGCCTCTGATGTCACTTTATAGTGAGTCAACAGATGCACGTGCACACGCCCATCATATATGTACGCATCCATGCACAGAGGAGAAGCGACGCTGCCTGCTCACAAATATTTCTGTGAGCAGGATGTAGGGAATGATAAACACAGCTCCTGGCTTTTAAACAGATCTGCTGTGCAGTGTGTGGTCCGCGGCGTGTGTGCACGGCCCTGCATGCTCCATGTGTGTAGAAGTAGTCTAGGTGGGAGTGCAGGGTCATAAACAGCAAGCCTCCCCCGTGTCTGTGCCTCTTTTGCTTTCTTTCTCTCCCTTTGTCTGTGTGTGTTTTTCCTCCTCGCCGTTATCTGATGGCCTCTTGGTGGGATCCTGGATCTGACACCAGCATGAAGCTTTCCTCATTTCTGCAAGGCTCTCATCATTTTCTGCTCGTCTTATCTCCATCAGGTGGTTCACATCCCGGCAGATTTATCTGCATTGAAGCGAGTCCGCTCAGCTTTCTTGTAATTCTGTTTGACTGACTATGAGCTGGGGTGCCACGGCGTAGCGCTCTGTTAGCGTAGCGCTCTGTTAGCGAAGCGCCTTCATTATGTAACAGCAGGCCCTTCCCTCCGTCTGCTTACAGTCAGTGGGACGTGACCTCCTGGTCGCACCGTCACAGAGAGCCAGCGGCCTGTCGCCGACGGCAAGCGCACCAAAACATGTACCCGATACAACCTCTGCAGTAATTAGCGTCCACGCACATGCACGCACACGCACACGCACACGCACACGCACACAGACGCACGGCGGGTTAGTCCTGTCAAAGCAAAAGAAAGACGGCAAATGGATGGTTGCTGCTGTTTTAAATTTTCTTATAAAGTGAATGAAAAAATAAAATATTTTTCTTCAATTTATTTAACTTCCCCCAAACACACATTTCAAATGTCTGATTATTCCTGATTAATCACGATCAATCACATCCTTTAATTGATTTAATTATGACCGTAACCTGCAGAGATATCTCTTCTCTCCTCCATATTTTCTTTTTGTATATTATGTATATTATTGCTCGTGTTGCCAAGCAGATGGTTTCTTCTTCTTCTAAGGATTCGTCTTCTAAAAATAAAATAATAAGGTCAGCAATTAATAAAATAGTTATATTTATTTCTGCACCAATCCATGTGGCCAACCCTAAATTACCTGCTTCCTAAAAAGACTTGCTAGGGCAGAATAAATCAGGCTAGCAACTTTGCACTAGCAAGCAACACATCATTTATTCCATTTAATTCAAACATCACCAGATCCTAAACTATGATGATGTTCATTCACAGTAAGACTCCCATGTGGCTAGCGCTGACAGAACGGCGAATGGCAGGTGTATTATCATCCTTTCCTGCGGGTTGATTCTCTTCTGTCATGGAAAAAGCAACGTGACAAATCCAACATGGCTGTCCCTGCTGGCTCGTTCTGCAGAGCGTCTCTTTGCTGCTCTGTTTACTGAAAGGATATCAATAATTCTACGTGAAAAAGCACAGCGGCTGCCATATGATCTGCTCTTCGTCTTAAAACCCGTCCTCAGACCAGAGGGCCGTCTGTCCTGATTGCAGAGGTGTGGCCCCGAGCCGAGCGGCCCAATCACAGATCACTGAGCCGGGCCGTACCCGGCCGCTCGCTGCGGACCTTCAAACCAAAGACATTTGTTTTAACGTGGGCTTTCTTGACAACAAAGAACAGACAACCCACAGCCACATTCACAGCGTTTCAGATTTACGTTTGTCCTGGTGAAGTCGGGATAATTACACGAAATGCTGATTTACTGTCGTCCTGCGACGACGACTTAAACGCCACACTTTTACACTTAGACTCCAGCATCGTAGCTAAAGGGACCGCTTGCATTTATTACACGAAGTCTCCTGCGGTTTCCATCAGCGCTCAGAGGAATGCGTGTGTAACTTCTAACAAACAGGTACAGCTAAATGAAGTACGAGGTTTATTTTAGGCAGATTAGTGAATGTTAGATGGATCCATTTTCTGGAGCAGCTCCACTGACTAATGGACAGCGGGAGAGAACGGGGCAGACAAGCCGACCCATTTCATTCTCATTCTCATGTTTGCATTGCAGTTCAGTCAGAAATAAATCTGCCGGCATTGAACAAACATTTATTAAAGATTCAACGTGTATAAAAAGCACAAACACAAAACACTTGATTCCATTTCACCGTGCTGGCCTGACGTTAAACTACATCACGGACGGATCCGTGTGCTCCAACAAGCCGACTCGCCTTGCCGTAAAACCAGTTGTGTCTGGAAACGCCTTCTCATTCGCCACTGCAGTTCAGCTGTCCGTTAGCCTCGGCGACTACCGATAGGGGTCGCGTAGGGGTCAAAGATCAGCTCAGGGTTCATGCAAATGTTTTCCTACACTCTGTCCACATGTTTGATAAAAGGAAAAAAGCTCAAGATAAAACCGCGTACAGAGACTTATGAAAACGCTACGATGAACTGGGCGTGGCTACTGATTCAGGTGTTCCAGGTGGAGCCATGGCGCTGACTTGCTGAAGCTTTGACCCCTCCCTCCTACTGTTACACAACAGCAGCCACGCCCCTTTGAGCTGCTAATCCATTTGGCGTGAGAGCAAATCAGTAACGTGCACATTCAGAGAGCGCCGGCCGGTCCGCGGGGGCCACTTAAAGCAGATCTTTATCTTCGCTGTTCGCTTCAGCCGTGCGGCGGCCGTTCCCATGGATCCAGCGATGCCGCTCGGGCCGGGCGAGGTGCGACTGCCGGTCTTCACGGAGGAGAGGACTGAACCCTGGACACGCCATCTAAGACCGCTCGTCCGATACTTGTGAAGGCGGTGTCTCTGCAGTCGAGGGCTGGAACATGAGAAGCATCCTGTTGCTTTCTAACGCAGACATCCACCCTCATCCCAGGAGCACTGGGGGTCATTTCCCACCCTGCCAGCCTGCTCTAAACAACTCAGAGGAAAAGCCTAATTTACCCGGCCATTCCTGAGTTAGAGCTCAGGAATTAGAGCTCGCCGGCGAGCTCCCAGTGAGCAGCACCGTGTTTCAGCTGCCTTGCCACCATCAGTTATATTTTCCTCAGGGAGGTGGCAGTGTTGGTCAGACTACACACGACACAAACACACACACACACACACACACACAATCATCCTTACAGAAAACAGACTCACTAAGAAAGAAAAAGGGAGAGTGATGGAAGTAAAGAGTGTGAATAATGTCAGGCATACAGATGAAGACAAAGCCACGACAGCGGCTGTGTTACACACACACACACACACACACGCACACACAGAATGTCCAATTGAGACATTACAAGATAACCTTTGACCCCTCGCCAGTGCCTAATCTTATCAGTGTGCACACAATGAGAACGTCTTGCTGGCTTGTCTCAGCAGCAGCAACAGGTTGGCATGGGAACACGTGCACTAACCCGCCCGAGACATCACCTTCACATGTCCCGCTCTACGAGGAGGCGAGTGAACATCAAAGAGCACGGCCAGCTGTAAAGGCATCACGGTCTGCTGCGAGTTACTCGGGAGGATTCCTCCCTCTGGCGTTTCTCTCACAGTCACATGCCAGCTGTACATCACACACACACACACACACACACACACACACACACACACACACACCTGTCACTGAGTGTGAACACGATTCAGCCACGAGGGCAGATGAGTGACATGATGTACACAGGGTGACCTGTAAATGCCCGGAGCTGACAGACGCACGGATCAGAGGACGCAGGCGAGGAAACGGAGTTGGCGTCACCAGGAGGCTTACCTGATCTGAACTTGCTTCGTATCAGTATGGAGTGTTCAGAGCCCAGAAGAGTCATAATGCTTACAGTACAGTTCCAGCGTTCACAAGGTGCAAAGCCAAGTCACATACACTCAAGATGCAGCACACACTTCGACCCCCGGGGGCCTCCTCTGGACGCCAGGCTGAGATGAGATGGAGCTCACCCAGCCTCATCAACAGCTCTGCTGGAAGACTGGCGCAAGGAGAAAAATCACACACTGGCGCTGCTCTCTTCCTCTTCCTCTTCCTCTTCTCTGTCCCCCAGAGTCGGCAGTGTGTGAGTCTAGGGCCGCTGAAGCTTTGGTCCCATCTGGCTGAGAGCTCTGAGCAGGTCCTGGGACGACACCAGAGATATGCCCTGCCTGGGGGAGGAGCTAACCGGCCCAGGGTTTCCTCTAAGCCCCGCCTGCCAGAGCCCCAGAGGCTGCACGGAATCTGGCTGACGAGCGGCGCTCTTCCTCCCCTGCCACCAGTGTAAATATATCTGTCTACCAGCGGAGCTGCCATTAGAGGAGCGAGGGGGGGCTCCACAGGAGAAACAGATCAAGATGATAGAGGAACAGCAGCATCTGAAGGAGAAAGGAGGAAACGCTGGGACGAGTTTCCGTTCTTACGTTAGAGCTGATGGGAACGTTCACCATGTCAGGTCCATTGAATTAACTCATGGTGCAGAGTCAGCGCAGTAGCAGCAACTGAGACATGGTTCTGTACGATCAGAGCAAAGGTTGGCGTCTGGTGCCGGGGATCATCCTGCGTTCTGGTAATTGAGCTTAAACCTCTGTGAAGGCTCTTTTTTACACGTCCCCTCATTGACATGGACAGAAGAGACGAGTCGAGATCAGTCAGTCACGCAGCAGCAGCTTTATCTTATCGGCAGCGCGATAGCAGTCTGTCCTCAACAAAGCATCCCTTCCTCCGGCTCCCACATACCAGGCGGACATTTGTCGCAGTTGATCCGAGCTCTACTCAGACAGCGCCGTTAGCCAACAGCGGCTACGCTACAGAGCCTCCCAAGCGTCCGTCAACACGGGACGTCAGCTGGACACCCCGAAGCTCTATTCCTAGGCTAGATCTAAACATACTGAGGAATGTAGACAGCAGGCCAACCAGGAACACACCGACTCGGCATGACGTGGGAATGTCCTTTCTGCGTCCTCGTCTACGTTGCACAGCAGGTGTCCGAGTCTAGTCTTGATGCAGAAGGTTACCGTCCCGCTAAAAGGTGTCAGCGTGAATGTAGGGAGGCTTAATGGGAAAATATGGGACATGTCTCAGGACCAGGACGGCTTCTTCTCCCCGTGTCCCCTCTGGGACTGGCAATGCAACACAAAATCATTCAACCGTCTTTTTGCCTGATAGCACTCGGTTGGTTGGTTGGTTGGTTGGTTGGTTGACTAGCGCTGAAATGTAAAAGCTTTGTTAAGGTCTACCTCTATACTTGGTGAAGTAAGCTCATTTGAAAAACGTTATGTCATGTTGCAAATACAAATTTTTTTAAATACACAAACACCAGCACCTTCATTTAGCTTCATTTTACCCTTGGTCATAGTTAGTCTTGCTAGATGTTTCTTGGCTTCATGACTTTGTTCCTGTTTGTAGATGAGATGGATTTTTCAGTCTCATGGAGTCCATGCATTTCTTCCCACCATTTTTACCTCTGCCAAGAAGGTTCTGTTTTTGACGTGTTTGTCTGTCTGTAAGCAGGACGAAAAACTTCTAGATGGATCTTGATGAAAATAAATCTGAAGATGGGTCTTGGTCTAACTTAATTTTTAGAGTGATCCAGATACCCGTTTGGATACAAAAGAATCTGGATTTTCCCATTTATTTGTTTTTTATTTTACCTTTTGGTGCTGATCCAGATCACCATGTGGACGGTGTAGATCCAATTAGGAGAGGAATGAGCTGCTTGGAGGAGGTCTGTGCTGCTTTTCTATTATTTCTATCTCCACCTGCAGTTAGCTATAAAACGGGCTAACTATAGCAGCACTAGCGTTGTCATGATGTAATTCCAGTCAGGTGCCACCAGTAGCATCACTTTTCATTCATGATTAAGTTAAAATGCAAAGCATCCACACACCTATTCTGAAGGCCTCGGCTGGCCCGCCTGCCAGCACATGAGAAACTTTGTTCCGATCTAACTTTCTAATTTCCCAACATGTTGCCGTATTCCTCTAGAAGCTGGATCTCTTTTGTGCAGGCTGAGGAACAAGACAAGACAAAATAACAACTGATATATATATTTTTAAACACATTTAGATTTGGAGTAAAACTCTAGCTGGAATAAAGCTGTAGTGGGATGTTTCACTAATATGTTCCCGATTGCATGAGCCTCTTTATATCCCTCATCACAATAAGGGAAGAAGAACAACTCATGCTTTTAACAATTAATCTGCGTCCGTCTGATTCTGGGAACCTCTTCCCGTGAGTTTCTGAAGTTTCATGGCTTGTGTTAAATGCTTTCTATTAGATATGACAGCAGATAGCATTTCATAGTGGCTGGATTTTATTTTATCAAGTCGTTTTTGTTTTCCCCACTGCTAGATATATTTTGCTTAATGCTGGCATCCGACTAGATGACATCATTTATTTTGCTTGATCTGAGACTGGAATTCGGCGCGGGGCCGTCTGTCCTCCATTTGATCTCACTGCTTTCCTTTTTTAACTGTCATCCACCTTATTTTTTATCCCCTTTTATCCCCTGCTCACATCTCTGGCTATACTTTACCCAATCATTTCCTCCCCCCCCCCCCCTTCAGTTCGTGTCTGTAAGCAAAAAGAAGTGTGGGCTATTTCGAGCCTTTTCGCCGCACTAATCAGTAGTTTAGTTCAGCAACAGCTCGCCGCCTCTGCCTCACCGCCATCCATTTAATCTCCTCGCCCCCTAAACATGGCTTGGCTTTTGTTGCCACGCGGCCTCGGCCCACGGCGGCGGGACGCACGCACCGAAACGTAGTGATTCCATGTAATAAATGACGCTGCTGTCTCTCTGCCGTTGCTGACGTGACGTCTGCCGCAGTGAACTCCAAAAACTCGCACAATGCTCAAGTCAAATATTTACAGAGACATTTCTCGGGCTGCAAATCTTTCGCTGACATTCAGCGCTGCATTCGTCTTGTATGTGCAGCGAGTACACACGTGCACTGCGCGCGCGCGCACACACACATACACAACCGTCTTAATTAGCAGGTGAAAGTGCTTTAAGGGACGGTCTGTCGGAGGGTTTGACAGTGTACACAGAACGTCTCCGGGAGATTCCTGAAGAGGTCACCCAGCCCCGGCTTAATCCTCCCCTTTAATTGGGCCTATGTCAGCGGACGTGACGAGTCTCATCTGAACTGTCTGGAGCCACACATGCGTGCTCGAGTGTGTGCGCTCAGAAGAAGGCCGATCATACACCGATCTGAGTGCACGTGTGTGCAGCAGCGTGTCATGACTCATGGCTTTTTGCTCCGCTGTATGATGCATATGGTAACGCAGCGCTGCTGGAAGGCCGTAAGTCACCAGCGTGTTTATTGGCTGGCTGCACAGACGTCTAGATCAAAAAGTGACTCTTACTGTTTTCTGTGATTTCTTGTGTTATAGATAAAGCAGATGTGCAAAATTTGATTTAAAAAAAAGTTCAGTCTGGAATTACAAACATTTTTACATTCAACTGATCTGGAATGCTGGTCATCGCGTCACTGCATTGGTTCCAAGCGAGGATGAATCAGTGGCGTTGCTGCTTAGCTGCTGATAGGAACACACACACGTATCTGGAATGCTTTAAATATCTTTACTCAAATGGCATCTGTGGAGGCCGGCTGTCCCTGCAAAGAAATGGTGACAGGGGGAAGTGTACAGGAAGCGACCGGCCGACGGAGGAGGAATGGAACATATGCTGGACACCATGGAGCTGCTGCTCAGCTGTCTGACTGCAGGAAACAATGAAAGACGGGAAGCTTTTACTACCTTCATCTATTTCCAAGTCTGTCTTCCTACCCTCCTCGCCTGCTTCCTTAATTACAGGACGGAGACAGTACTTCAATCCAGACTGCACAGAGGAATCCATCATTTAGAAGCATTACCTGTTATTATAATTCCACATCTCTGTGTGTCGGACCCCATACATTTACTGGAAGCACCATGCATGGGTCAGCAAAGAACCCAACATTTGGCCTCTGTTTGGCCCTCAGGTTTATGTCCTGACCTATTTCACTCAGTACTCTATGAGTAGGAAGTCTGATTTCTGTCCTGGGTGACGTGATTGGATGGAGAGGTCCATTCTGCGTCCCCTAGACCGGTGGTCCCCAACCTTTTACCTGCTACGGACCGGTTTCTTGCCGGGCAATTTTTTCACGGACCGGGGGGTAATTAAATTAGAAAAAGAGAAATCTAATCTTACCAATAAACTTCCATCTTGTGCGCCAGGCTGTGAAACTAATGAAGGATACTGGGACAAAATTTGCTGTTAAATACAGCATTTACATTAAAAAAAAATATATATACATTTAAAATTACCAAAAAATGTAGGCAAATTTTGTCCCAGTATCCTTAGCTAACCATGCTAGCATAACGAGCATCCACCCTGTAGTATTCACACACTGAGAACTTGACTTTAATGATGAAAGGTTAGGCTAGTGCAAAGTGCTGTAGTAATACTGTAGTAATACTGTAGTAATACTTAAACATTGACAGCATGATAGGATATTTGATTGGTCAACTGCCATTTGGCTGTCTGACAAATATACTTCACGGTGTAATCTGATACTCGGTCTGATTTTCCCCAGTTTTTAAGCTTTGTTTTTGTAAGCTCATGTTTATTTAATTCTAATGTAAAAAAGAAAAGACAAAAGAAAGGCAAATTGGGTGATTAGGGATTAGATGATGGAAGCTGGAAATGTCAGGAGACAGACTTGAGAGTGATTCAGACCTTTATCAGCACCCAGTCAGCGTTATCGGGGAAGCCGAGACGTTTCTCACGACACGACTTGGCTGGCCGAAAGCAAAGAGCACGGAGCACAGCTAATGTAGAGAACGAGAAGACCGAGGAGGACAAGGGCGGAGACGAAGACATTAAGGACACATATGGAGTCAAATGTCCTCTCGGGCTGGGAGCTTTCCTTCAGCCTCTGAAGCAACAGCTGCTATTGAAGAAGTTCACCGAGACGAACGCAGACCAGAAGGGACAGAAAGACAAAGCCGAGCCAATGTCCTCCCCTCTCGTCTCCGTACACCCCTCATCTGTCTCTGTCTTTATCTGGTCTGAAGCTTGGTCACCTTCACTCGCCTGGCTGGAGATGTCAGCGTCTGGGAGACAACCGATTCAGTCCAACCCCAAGACACAACAAGGGTGCGGGAGACATGGACTGTCTCCGCATTTGGTGGAAAACTCAAACACAGAGGGAGACGCTGTTTTGCGTTTTTGTGCTTGTTTAGCTTTTGGAAACCGACTCAGGCTCTGCTGCAGTCGGCAGACGCTGGCCAGTGGCGGGTGTGTGTGTGTGTGGGGGGGGGGGGGGGGCTGTGCAGTAGATGGGCCCGCATCACCTCGGATTAGCTCTAATTCCTGCCTATTATCGGGGGCTATGGGCCGGCTTTGTGTGGTATTCACTATCTGAAATGTAATAACTCACTGTCGACGCCGTTGCTGCTAATGTGGACGTCCGTGACTAAAGGTCCAGATGGACGCCGCATCACACGGAACAACCGCCGACGCCAAGCAAAATCTCTTAACGGCGTTATAAAGGGAAAACAAATACGTCCAAATTGAAAGAGAATGACTCGATATTAGCTGAAATAAATCCATGAACGCGGGCTGGATTTAACTTTAGCCACAGGTCCGGCCCTGTCATGCGGCTTGCCCTCCTCAGCAGCGCCTCTAGGGAATCAGTGTTTTGATCCCGACAGAACCCAGTGGAAATAAAACCGTCCAATCACTCCAGCGTGTAAACGTCACCAGTAGCACGTCCTAATCGATGCATCTGTCTGTCTCTGAACTCTTGACCTGTCCTCTGTCCAGCTACATCCTTTCGTGTTGAACTTTGTGCATTGTAAGCACAGAAACTTCGTAGCTAGACCCCCCACGTGGCTACTCTCTTTCTCTGGCCAGACTAGTTTTAAAGATCTTCACTTAATTTTAAGGCAAACATCGTAACAATGAGTCCGTAACCTTTCATACACGTTTCCAGCACGCGCGTAAATTCAGCAACATGTAAGTGATGTGTGACATTACCGCACTAACTACAGCACCACGTTTGCCTGGCGAAGGCTGTATTCGTCTCACTGAGAGTGGAGAACTATTTCTGCATGAGGAGGTCCACGCAGCCTGGCCGGGGCGCTCCGTCAGCCAGAGCGGTCCTTCTCTCGACAACGGCTGACCGCACCCATGTTTTGGTTGCTATGACGCCACTCCATCCCCTCAGCATCCTTTGCTTCCATCTATTCGACTGAGGAAGACTCTTAGTTGCAGCTCGTGGGGGACATTAGTGTTCTCATGTGGACGGTTAGCTGTGACCTGGTTTCAGGGTTTCAGGGTCAGTACCTGCAGGACCTAGCAGACATCGGGGTCGCCACAGACCGACCCCCGGGTACAGAGCTGGTATCTGCTGGGCTGGACTCCACTAGACCCCGCCAGACTAGAAGCTATTTATAGGACTATGTCTGTGTGACTGTGTGTTTATCTGCCTGTGCGTGCACGTGTCCTACGTGTTTGCACGCTCACCCAGAGGGGAGTTGGTCTTATCAGCACCGTGGAGCATTCATCAGGGGTGACATTTTCTGCCATTCCGCGTTCAAACCAAACACTTGGTTGCGTGTGCTATCTGCACGCCGCGGGACGCCGAGAGGCCTGACTTATGCGACTTGATTCGGTACATTTAGAGATTTTTATTATTACTTTTCCTCTGATAGGTAATTTGGTCAGACAAACCTTTCTTTCTTCCTTGCCTGATTCTGAAAGCTGAAACAACACCGGGGCACCGGCGGCTCCGCGGCGATGCTTGCTTTTAACACCCGAGGGACACTTGGGTCGCGTTTGAATGTTGTTGCAGGGTTCTGAAAGGGGCTGCCGGGTACATGTGTGTTTCTTGCTGTCTTTTTTCCTATCTATGTGTGTGCTAACCCCAGCGCACCTTTCTGGCCTGGTGGGTTTGGAATGGTGTCCAACAGAACACCACAGAGTAATGTGATAAAGCAAAGCTCAAGCTGTTGATTCAACCCGCAGGGCTGCTGCCTTTACCTTATTGGTTATGATCATTTTCATGCTCTGGATCCAGCTTGTGTTCTGAGGAGGCTGGCCAGCCCACACCGAGGAGTACGAACTAGCCGGTCCAATCAGAAGACTCGAGCGGGTCCCATCCTAATTCAGTCTGGTGGGCAGCATATTACGGATTGCCTGGTTCACGCTGTGGACTTTATCAGTGGTGTCTGTCCAGTTCTCTGCAATGACACTTGTGGTGATTTTGAAATGGTGCACCACCAATCGTTGCCCCGACACACTTGATCTGCAACGGCTTTTTAAGTCGCCGGTGTGTGTCCGGGATCATTTGGGAAATGTTTCTGTGACAATGCGAAACCTTTTCAGAAGACAAAGAGAACATGTTTCAGGAGTCGTAAGGCTGAAATGTTCTGTGCTGTAGTTAAGAGCGTCTTCATCTTACTTATTATTTATCGGGCATGTTAACCCTCCACACGTGAGCAGACAGTGGACAGGAAATGGCTGGTGTGGTGATACGTTGTGGTTGTCTTTTGAAGTAGCCCTACTGATGTTGCTTGCAATCTGTTTCGTGACTGGTTTGTGGTTTAGGTCAAAGTGAGCGAGTTGTCCGCTGTTAACCCAGGATTGCTGGACAGTGTCCATGCCACAGCCGGAGGTGCTGAGCCTGCTGCATCTCTCCCAGAGGAGGTGAATGCTAACTTACTTTTCAATGTAAAAGAAAATTCGATGGTGTGTGTAGAAGAAGATGGACATTTTACACTGTCAGAGCCTTGACCTCGAGGTTAGTTAATCGTGTACGAGTTGTGTTCTACTTCTCTCACCAACAATGTTACATTTCTATTTATTTGCACAAATGAGATGGTCGGTGAGAGCGGTTGCACTGCAGGTGAGCTCCTGGCGAGCTCCTGCATTCCACCTCAATCACTGCTCTACAAGAGAAAGCAACATCTTCTTCTAAAAACCATCCTAAAAATAACGAACTATTTCGTGCTGATCTATGCTGCAACTTTACAGGGATTACTTTTCATCGAGTCCCAGGAAGTACATTTAGCGAGGATATCGGAAAAAAAATGGACCTTTTCCGTGCGCCGCTACTTCAGCGCATTTTAAAACTCTGGGCGAGTACAGTAAGGAAAATCATTTATTTGAGTTTACTTCTGTCGGGAAACATACACCCAAACCCGGGACCAGGAGACCTGAATTCTACTTTTACGGAGACTCCGTTCGACGCCGCTCACAGCACCCGGAGCAGCAGCACCTGGAGGTCACGCACCGAGGACATCACACCCAACCTCCCGCTGACAAACACCACATCGCCCGCGGCCGTACCCCCCCCAGCAGCAAGCCGGGGAACGAGCAACGCAGGCGGTCTCCCTGTTTTCACTTCCTTCATATTGCTGTGAGCAAAGCAGCCGATGCGCGACGATGCGTCACGGAATTCCCCCGGCGCAGGTACGTCACGTTGACGGTCGGGGCCTCCCTCCCCAGCCTGGTAACGCAGGCGAGGTCACATCGAGCAGAGGCCTCGGAAACGTGGATTATTACTCCGGAGTTGTACATATTATGTGTCTC
The DNA here is from genome assembly GCF_040956055.1 of Brachionichthys hirsutus. NCBI lineage: Eukaryota > Metazoa > Chordata > Actinopteri > Lophiiformes > Brachionichthyidae > Brachionichthys > Brachionichthys hirsutus. The sequence continues at coordinate 9,029,842 of NC_090917.1, read as the reverse complement.
TTTAATTTATTGTTAGTGATTTTTGCATCTGTGGTGTAAATTATTTTTATTTTGTTATTTTGCATCAATTGAGTAATTTAATATTGGTTTCATTTGTAGTTTTATTTGTATTGTTAAATGTTGATGATTTATGTACTAAGGACTTTCAACGGAAACAAGACCGCAAGGTCTTTTTTTAAATGCTCCTCTTAGACAGGATGTTTGACGGTACTTGTACTCTAACATTCTATCTAATAAATATATTCATCATCATCCTTACATGCAGCAAAGGCCCCTGGACAAACCTCGGGCCACCAGCCTGTCCTCGCCTCTTCTGTTTAAGACAAAATCACATTTCGTGTGTTCCATTAAGTTTTGTGCATGCAATAATTCAAACATTCTGGAATAGAAAATAAAAGTCATGTAACGCAGGGAATTCTCATAACATTATGGCGGAATGTGATCCCTGGAAACGATGCCAGCCCCCGCGGGCTCCACAGCAGAGACCGACCCCTGCCTTCACACTGAGTTAGCGTCATCAGATGGTAAAACGACTACTCATATCCGGCCTTTATATTCTCACTGACAACTCAATCTACTCTACAAGACATCCATTCAGCCAGGACCACACCACCAACCCGCCCCTGAGCCACAGCTGCCCCGCGTCAGAGGCTACGTCCATCACAGCAGATGATGAAGCACAGCCTGGCACAGGAGACAGTGTGTGACCCGCCATGACACCAGAGCAATATAATCACGTTATAACCACGTTATAACCACACTAATGATGGGACGGCACCTCTGGCTGATACACGATCCACCTCCGAGGTCAGCGTCAGAGCAAATACTAAAATACAGACTTGTGTTTATTTTATTTTAATCAAATAGATGTACCAGGCTTTACATTCAGGATTCAAACAGTTCCTTCTGTAGCGTGAGCCTGTTTGTTCACAGGAAACACGGCGACACAAGCAGGAACTGAATTCCTGTTCATGAGATCCAAAGAATTTTCTCTGAGCTCCCCTGAGCTTTATTTCACCGCGGCTCAGACAGCAACGAAACACAAAATGCTCCCGAGATAATCACTCTGTGTACGGTCACAGTGTCCACCGTCTATGGATTTATTCTGTCCAAATGACAGTAGTTCTGATTCTAAATGTCAGAGAGATTAGAGATGAGACAGCGGGCTTCTTTGCACGAACCAGAAACTCTGTACAGAATGGACTTCTCCAACCGACACGTTCTAGATTCAGGATGTCTGTTTCAACGTTTGAGTTCTGCATCGCGCCAGAAGCGTGTTTCAGAGTGAGGCTTCAATGACACCACAACAGAGAGGCCTGATAACGACGGCCAGCGTCCGTCGGATCACCAGCAGGACACATTTAGATCTGACTCAGAGGGTGAGCATGGTGGGTGAGACGGACAGTGTGTCACAGTGACCAGAGGTGTCACCCCCCGCCGACATGAAGTATGATGTCATTGGCTGCATGTCCACTGATTTGTGGGCCAGTGCCATGACAGCAGGATGAACGACTCACAGGCTCCGGGGGGGACAAAGGGAGGGGGAGACAACCACAGTGTGTCCTCCGTTACAGAGGAATGATGCTGGAATCCTGCGCAGCAGTGTTAACATTCATCTACCAACTGTTTCCTGTTTTTAAAGAGGACGACAAGCAGTTGTCCACCACAGTGAATCAAGTGAAACCGTTGGCGCAGTGGCAGCGCGGGACGTCCGAGGTGCAGGGACAAGAAAAGAAATGGGGACGGTCAAATTACAAGTCTTTTAAAGTTATTCAATGTTTTAATTACTACATGTCAGTCAAACTATTACCTGTGGAGGTCAACTATTTTCTAACATTTGTATGTTAGCTGTGATTTTACAGCTAACATACAAATAACAACAGAAGAGGAACCGATCTGACCATCAAAACTACTTTAACCAGCGTTGCTGTGGATACAACAAAGCAAAATAAAGGTCCTAACATTAAAAGAGAGAGACGTTTAGAGAACAGTGGACTGCAATGCTTCACCGAGAACTGCTGCAGTTACAGGAACAAAGTGTCCAAACGTCACGGCATCAGCTTCCACAAGTCAATAAAGTTTAAAAACTCCCTGAGCAGACCCTCGGACAAATGTGAGCGACATCATAACAATACATTTTATGTTGAAAGCACTTTATATTTGAAAGCAAACCTCAAAGTGCACAATAGTATAAAAAAAACATAAAAACGAGATAAAATCAACAAATAAATCAGATAAAATTAACAAGCAAAGGAGGTACAACATTTTTTTCTAAACAAGTATACGGAATAGGAAAGGTGTTTACTGTGGATGATGACGAGTATATATATATATATATATTTATTTATATATGATATGGACGATGCTGCACGAAGACCGCATCAGCAGTGCGCAATTGCGTGCGCGCGCAGCTTAGAGGGAACGTTGGTCACTGGGCAAAATATTCATATGCTACTCGGTCTACTAGCTACCAGCGTGACAGTGTCTGTACTATGGCTAGTTACTGCTAGTTTAATATTAGTTAGTGTCAGGTCAAAGACAGGAGAAGGGAATCCAGAAACTGAACTTTAATGTTTAATGCAGACAAATCAGAATTAGGCAGGCAGTAGACGAGTTCCAGGAAACGGGCAGAGTTCACACACCAGGTAATCAGATCAATCAGGCAGACAAATCCAGAGGAGCAGCAAACAGACGAAAATCCAAAACACAAGCAGGGCGGGTACACGTGAACTACAACGAGGGTTAGAGTGCTGGAGAGTAGGAACAAGTCTCTGGCAGAGGGCAGAGGACTGAGCAGAATCTAAATGCAGGGGGGCTGATGAGGAGACGAGCAGCAGGTGTTCAGAGCAGCACAGGTGATGTGGATGAGCTGATGACGGGCGTGGCAGGCAGAGCAGAGAGAGTAGAGCAGGAGGATCGGGCTGGGATCCTGACAGTAATAGTTTAATGTTTAATCATTTATATTTATACAGTCATGGATGTCTCAGAGTCTTTATTTACTGCTCTCCAACAGGAGTAGAAGTATCTGGACCCTCCAACCGGAGTAGAAGTATCTGGGCCCTCCGACAGGAGTACAAGTATCTGGAACTTCCAACAGGAGTAGAAGTATCTGGGCCCTCCGACAGGAGTAGAAGTATCTGGGCCCTCCGACAGGAGTACAAGTATCTGGGCCCTCCGACAGGAGTAGAAGTATCTGGGCCCTCCGTCAGGAGTACAAGTATCTGGACCTTTCAACAGGAGTAGAAGTATCTGGGCCCTCCGACAGGAGTACAAGTATCTGGACCTTCCAACAGGAGTAGAAGTATCTGGGCCCTCCGACAGGAGTAGAAGTATCTGGACCCTCCAACAGGAGTACAAGTATCTGGACCTTCCAACAGGAGTAGAAGTATCTGGGCCCCCCGACAGGAGTACAAGTACCTGGACTCTTTAGCAGTCATTTAGAACGGAAGAAGCCTCTTGGATGAAGGTGAAACGTCTTTAACCAGTCCAGTTGGTTCTTTGTTACCTCGACCTGGATGACGTAGAACCTGCACAGACAACTGTTGGTAGAGTTGCATTATGGGTAGTGTAGGAACCAAGTTTTGACAAAGAAGAAGAATGCGTGGATAAAAGGATGATGGGTCTGTTTCTCATCGGAGGGAAGTTTTCTGGGAAAGCTCTCCTGGAAGAAATGGTGTCTCACATTTTCCCCATGCAGACTCCATAAATAGACAAAATATAGTTTGACATAAGTACATATTTATTTTTCTGTATTAACATAAAATATAAAACGTACTCCTCTAACCCCATTCCCCCCTTCTTATTAGAAACAAAGCCCCGTCTTTCCAGTTCATAATTTCGCAGTAAAGCCAACTAGCACAATGCTTCGTATCATTCGACAGCCGTCGACATCAAACCAAAGCAAACAGTGGATCAAAAGCCGGATACCTGCTGGAGCTCGTCTTCATTTAATGAAATTTCCAAGGTGTATTGAAGATGAAGTACAATGTACATAAACAGAATGATCAGACTAGCTTGCTGTCCTGAGCGTTAATTGAACATCTGTAATGAACACATACCTGACCCCTGATCGGATCACCAGCCAACCGCTGGAGCGTGAGCTCAATAGGAACGGTGCTTTTTCCTGAAGCTCCTGGTACGTCAGCTGAACACTCTGTGCCATGTTGTACTTGGCCTTTAGGAGAGGCAGCATTCAAGAGACATTTGGAAGCAACCGTTGATGGATCCTGTGTTCCACACTTTAATGAACAACATATCAAGTACAGGGAGAAAGCCAAAATCTCAACATCATGTGGAGAGTCTTATTGAGGACAACATTCAGCTTCAGTCTGCCAGTAAAAGTCATCATTCTGCTTATGTAGTGCTTTGTGTACTCTTAGACAGGGCTTCACATGTAGGTGAAATACACATAAAGATACAAACACGTATGGACCTGATGGGAGCTGGTTCATTCTCCGGTTAGGTGGACACCAGAGTAGGGAGGAGAGCATCAGGGTGATTTGGAACCAGCAGACACTTCTTTACATGGCCTGGCATTGTGTTTGGACCACTGGCAATGTTTGCAGCAGCTGGTGGCGGTTCTCAGTGGGATGCTCCAGTGGGATGCTCCAGTGGGATGCTCCAGTGGGATGCTCCAGTAGGATGCTCCAGTGGGATGCTCCAGTAGGATGCTCCAGTAGGATGCTCCAGTGGGATGCTCCAGTAGGATGCTCCAGTGGGATGCTCCAGTAGGATGCTCCAGTAGGATGCTCCAGTAGGATGCTCCAGTAGGATGCTCCAGTAGGATGCTCCAGGGAAACCATTTAGCCATATGTGTGTGCCTTGTTTCCAATGGAGAATCCAGGTACGTCGTCAGTGTGTGCTGCAGTGTATAGATTTAGCTGACTGGAGCTAACAGCATAGCTACGTGTGAAATCATGCATCATTTTGCTTCGCAGATATTTTAAGCTCTATTTCATTGTTATGCATCTACCCTGCCTATTGCTCAACTGAAATCAACTTGTTTTGAGATCTGCAGCCGAGTAAAATCATCTTGCAACCTGAACAGATATTCTCAGTGACAGCGCTTGTTGCTTTAGCGCTCGCTACTCTTTACGTTACCTGAGAAGGTTCTCACCTCACAGGCAGGCTGTTGGTTGCGCTCCGGGCCGATGTTCTCATTACTTCTGCCAGCATGCGTACAACGTGGCATCGCTCTAAATACCAGGCTTGAAGACTGTTGCTTCAAACTCTTTGACTGACATCAAGTAGCTTTTTCTCCTCTTCGCTGTTTCTCTCTTGAGCAGCAGTACATATTTCTGCCTCGCCTCCATCTGCAACGCATCTATCAACGGAGAGCCCATGCTTCTTCCATCATCTTTTACTTGCAACACCTGCTAAAAGTTTGGTTCTGACAAAAACCTGAAATTTCAAAGGAATGACACCTTGAAAGCACCACGGCATTAGTTCCATCAAGGCCACAATGAGCGAGGAGCAGAACTCGGCGCTCCAACAGGCCCACATGCTGCGAGGGAAGTAATAAAACAAGGAGCGTCATAATTCATGAGACATTTGTCGTTTGTGTGGACATTCTGTTCTGTCCATCACGTGTCTGCTCGTGGGCCGGTGCTGTTCGCTACGTTGTGCTCCCTCCCAGTGCAGCCCAGTACTCGTTTCTATCATCGGCAGCAGGGCCTAATCACAACCAGGTGGCCTCCCATCCAAATTAACATATGGTTCTAACTTTCCCCCTATTTTGACAAACGCATACCTGCTTTGCTGACTAGTAAAACCACAAAATGAATTCTTCTTTTTAATGATTCACAGCACACGAGGGCGGGTGAGGAAAGAAGAAACAGCAGACCGGCGAGCTCTTTCATATTGCGTGCAGCCGTCCTACGCTGGTACCATCAAGCCCGATCCGTGAGTCCGAGTCCGGCCTTCAGCATCAGGGCCTGTTGTACTCGGTGCCCCCTTTCTCTCTCTGTCTACCATTTCATTTGTCTTATTGATTGGATGTGGCGAGGACAGATGCGTCAGTGTGAGGCCCCGTTTAAACGAGAAGCCTTGACCTTGACCCAGATGTAATGTGGCTCCTCGTTGAAACGTGACCTGAGGCTACTGGTTGTCTCTAATTCAAGTCTCTAGACAAACTATGTCACAAATCAGACAGGCAAAACCAAATCTAACCATGTATCTACAAACTATACAAGTATTTACCCACATTCTACTAATAAAAAGATAATTAATGACCAAATCCAGAGCTCATCATTCAGAACTATCAACGCATCCATCCATCCCTCCATCCATCCATCCATCCAACATGAAAGCCATCAGTGGCTTTACCCACGACTGTGTTTGATTGGCTGATACAGGACATCTCTAATATTTGTCTTTCATTCGCTGATGAAACCGATGGCGTGAGGACATTTGCAGGATTTGGTAGCTGCACTTTTTCCTCTCGATTTTGGCACCGAACCAGGACCACTGATGACGGAGCAGGACATGATTCACGAGGGGACAGACGCTTACCTCAGAATGCCAGTGGCACTAAACGGCTTTGGTACCAGCGCTCATTCACATAAACGCCCTTGATTGGACGGATTTGAGAGAACGAGCCACTGCTGTCTTTCCTCGCTTCCTCTCTTTCGGGCTTGGAATGCATCTGAGCCGTGAGTCGGATCAGAGCTGTATATTGTGTTACTGTTTTCATTTCTACCGTGAGGATTTCTTGCCTTGGTAAAAATTCACCACCCAAAGCTCTTGTATCCACAATACAACACCTGGAAAAAGAAACTCTTCATTAATCTGTGCAGCCCCTCAGAGTCTGTGGTTTTAAGCACTCCCGTTTCCAAGCCACATGTGAGGCGGCACAGCGGCTGCTCGGCAGAGCCTTTGTTTAATAACTCTGGGTTATTTTCAGGTCATTGTGGGCGAGTGGTTCCTTAATTGAATTTCTAAGCGTTTTGTTTAATATGCCACAGTTAAAGGGCTCTAAAAATAGCCCAGTGGATGCAATGACCTCATCTTTTCCGGAGTTTTGTAGATATAGTTAATCCTCCATGGTCTTTATCTCTGTGACTAACAGCTGATGAAGGAATTATCACAGAGGACACAGATTAGATCACTGCCGGTGTTGTCCTTAAGTGAGTTAATTCATGTGGTCCCGATACCTTATGATAAACTGTATGGATTATCTGTGTTGCCGTATCAATACTGAGGGGGGGCAGTTGATAGAGGACGCTCTTAAACAGTCCGTCTTTGTGAGGAGTGTATAAAATAATGAAAACGTTGAATGGAAGCTGCTGAAGTAATCTCTGTAATTCCCTCTAAATTGCATTTGTCCTTGCTCACATCCACATATTAGCGACAACCACGGAAGCTTTTAATAGCCGCCCAGCTGAGTTTTTGTTTCCAGTGGTCAGGAGCTGCAGATCCCAAAATCCTTTTCATAATAATACAAGGCATGAAATCATAATAACAGCGTTTTCCTTCAGAACACGTCCAAATGGAGTCAGATTAGGAGATTACACGATGTCATCTCTCCTGCATAAACAACGGGCCGCAGTCTATTGATAGACAATCATATTCATACTTTGGATGATAAATAAACGCTGCTGACCTTTTTTTTTTTTTATTTTTTTTTAATTTATTTATTTATTTATTTTTACCTTGTCTGCATTCGTGCTCCACAGTGACGGACATAACGTCAGTCACTGCTGGAGTTCTATGCAATTTTTATTCTGATAGTGATTGTGACCGTCACCTGCCCTCTTGGCAGCCTAGCCTATTCCTATTTTATTGATTTTATTACCTGCTTACCACCGTAGAGGGCTGTGCACACCGCAGTGAACATACAACATGAACAAACAAAAAGTGACAAATACACAGTGTTCTGAGAAGAAAGTGCAATGGATTTATTTGTGCCCCTTAATTCTACCCCTTCCATCCAATCATCACCAAGAGTTGTCCCAATACACCAGGTTCACATTCGTCTCTAGAGGAAAGTATGGATCACCAAGTTCTCAGATCTGAGGAAAAAGAGAGAGAGCATAGTGAGAGCCACAAGCACTGACCCAGCAACCTCCACTGACTCAGAGATCTGTGTGCGGGGTTGACTCTCTAAACGAGTTTTAATAGGTGCTGGAGTGGTGGATCTGGCATGCGTGAAACCTCCACCTAAGAACGGGGCAGCCATCCCGGACCCAACAATGGCAACATAAGCCCCCAGATCACCCCAAGCAGCTACAGCAACCCAAGAACGACCACAATGGCCCCACCAGAACCACACGCAGAAGAACCAGTCCAGGGCCCGGGGGCGACTTACACCAACACAGCCGACGAAACCTAGGCCAGCGCAGCGGCACGGGGCACAGCGGGCCGGCCTGGCGCCCCACCAGCACCCAACACCACGCCCCCCCCAACCACCCGCCCCCCTCCCAGCACCCTCCACCCATCCCACACACCCCCCACAGTCCCCCAGCCCCCCCCACGGCCCAGCCACCCCCACCCCCCACCACCGCCCCCCACCCCCACCCCCAGCGCCCCCCCGCCCCCTCCCCCCCACCGCACCCCTCCCCCCCACCACCCAACCCACTGCCGAGCTCGGGCAACCCCCCAACCCAGCGAACCAGCGTCTGGGGAACGGGAGTAGACAGTGCAGGGGCTTCAGCCCTATCCGACCCTATACAGCCATTTGGGAGGAGAGTATTATTCCCTGGGATGGAGAGTAGGGAGCAGGAGGCCGGACCACCGTCCCACCCCAAGCCCAGCCCGCTAAGGCCCCACATGCCGCGCCAAGGCCAAAAATAAATAAATTGATTGTGAACCCCCCCCCATACCCTGTCTATATGGCTCCCCAGATCCCAGACTGGGGAACCCTCCCAACACCGTGAATGTGTGGACACCCAGGTGCTATATACACATGTATGTAGTGCGTTAAAATTTGGGGCAGGAGGGGCCAGACGGGGGATGCGGAAGAGGGCAACGGCGCACTCCTGCCCTGTGCCCTCCCCCTTATCTCCCCGCCTAGCACCCACGTAACCCCATGTGGTGCATTAAAATGGGGCGGGGGGGTTGCAGAGGGACGCTCGGTGAACGCCCCCCAGCACCAGGCCCCCCAGGTGCATGTCCCTATGTGTATATTTACAAATGTGTTGTGCTAAGGTGCTGATCTGTTAATACAACACATTGCATAAAACCTTTTCTCTTTATCAGCAGTTATATTCTGATGTTCATTACTTCTCAGAACATGAACTACAACCCATACTCGTCACCTAACTGGGCCTGCTGTAGCTATAAACGCCAACAAGGTCACTGTGGATGGTTTGAAAAGGCTGAAGCACAAACTCTGGGATGGACAACCAGGAAACATCACAGACGGACGGAACAGGGGTCAATCCTCCACACTGAGATAAATGATAATTACAATCAACAAAACAGTGAGCGTCATCCTAGTTCGTTTGACACTGACTCATCATTTAGAAATCCATCCGTCCATATCCAAAAAGCTAACGCCACGCAGCGAGGCGGGCGTCCGACCGGCATCTGACCGGCATCCGACCGGCGGGCGGTTTGTCATCTCGGATCACAGACAGAGAATTGTTTTCAGTGGTGACCTCATATTCTTAATTACCTGCCGATGATCGTGGGCAGAAGCAGAACACACCTACACACACACAGAAATGCATCAACACAGGATCCAACGCGACCACCTTTTAGCTCACGAGAACAGCGACTGCGAGTTTCTTGTGCTCCACACTAGGGCCTGTCATCTCTCCGCTCTGCAGCGGCCGAGCTCTGTATTTATGTTAGCTGCAGAGCAATTTTAACTGTACATTCCAGATAGGTGAACAACACTTGGCCCAGGCAGGCGAATATTTCAAAGCTTACAACTCTTAAAAAAAAGAGAGAAAAAAGCAGCAATCAATGTTCAGTTAACAGAGAACTTGGCATGAAGAGGTGCGTTGCATTTCTGCAACAAAGGCAACGGAGATTTATTTGTGTCTGAGCTCACCGAGCCCTTACAGCTTTCAATAAGTAGTAGAAGTAAATATGAAACCAATTACAAACTTGGGTCGGCACTACAAACGGTCCCTGACTTTTTATTTTTTGAAACCTTCTTATTGAATACTAATATTTATGTCTCCCATTCCAATTTCTCATCACGTCACAGAGAGCGGTTGGATAAATAATAAATGTGTTTACTGCTTGCGTGGACTGAGGTAATGTTTGCCCTCAGAAATCTTCTATCCATCAAGCGATTCCCGACGCCGGCCTTTTCTCTGGATGATGAAAGAACATGGAGGTAATTTCACGGATCAATTAGGAGCTGAAAACAACACTAGGGAAAATACGTCGGCACACGTTCCACCTGCTGCTTAATGCAAAAAACAAAAACAAAAGAAATCCCTCTGTTTTATGCTGATTGTAACAAAGATAAAATGTTTGGCAGGTCTTTTTTGTTGTTTTTACAGAACAGGCTGTTCTCATTGCATTCATTTAAAATCGATTTTCTAGTGAGCAAAAAGTTCAAATTCTACCAAGCTGTCGCACAATATGTGTCTACAACATGAAAGCTAAACAAATGCCTTCGTGTCAGTCTGTGCACAAACACACAAGCGTGAATGAGTGAGTGAAGCCGTGCACTGATCACGTCTATCAGCACTGCTGGCTGATGCCCCCCCTCCTCGGCGTGGTCGAACCCGGACGGTCCTGTGCTGCCGAGCCATCCTCTCAGCGGTCAAATTACAGAAGGTCTGCCCAGATGCGTCTCACATGAATCTGTTTTCATGTCAAACCTATAAGAGTTACCGTGTTGGACCAGCTTCAGCTGAGAAACTGAAACGCGAGCCAATCAGCTTTCCTGATGTGCATCCAGTCGTGTCTGGCTGCATGTTACTTTAAATGTTCACTGATCAGGCTCCGCCTCTCGGCTCCGAGGATGCAATAAAGATGGATTGTTTGGATAAATCCTTCACTCATTAATTTTCCAACCACTTTGTCCGGCACCGGGTCGCGGGTCATGCTGGAGCCTATCCCAGCAGTCAATGGGGGAGAGGCGGGGCACACTCCGGACGTGCCGCCAGCCGTCTGGGCTTTTTGTTTTTGCTACAATCACAGATATTTATGATGTTGATATAGCTGAGTGTAGTGCAGACCCAGATAAATGCATCTGCTGCTCTTTATTTGGCTGCTGCGTTGCATATGTCAGAGGTTCGCACTCACCAGTATTCAGATTGAATGTTTTCATAGCAACTAAATCAAGTGGAAGCATGAAAGGGCAAAATCCAGTTGCATGTTGCGATGGCCCGACTCCCACAGGAGACTCGTATCACCAGCACTGGTGACCGCTGACACAAGGGTCGTTCACTTGGAGCACCACGGAGAGAAAATGTCACCGAGGCGAGACGCCGGCTCTCAGCGTTTGACGCTCCTCAGCATCTAAAGCGCTCACAAAAACCCAACTCTGAAAGTTCTGCTCCCACAGAACACGCTGTACTCAATGGGTTCCTAGAATCACACAGGAAGTAACGGACGTAAACAGGAAATAAATCGAACGCACCTTTTAAACCGTCCTGCAGACATACCGCCGATGCTGCCACTCGCCTGGTTTCACTGGACTCGCCTCAAGCAGTCGGGGTTTCATGTAAATGATATCAGAGGTTTTCACCTCTGGTAAGGAAATAATTGTGTTTACATACGTATGTAAAGAAAACCCTGTAAAGATCAATTTATTGATTATAAAAATACTGAAATTAGCATATAAAATATGTACACTATTATCATAACTGTGTTCAATGTGTGCTGCTATTTCTATTTTTTAATGATACCAGTTTCCAGATAGATAGATGAGTTTAATAAATTGTTTGATATTTCAACACAAACATATCCTCCTGGGACCCAGCCAGTTAGCATGTCCTCTGTAGTGGACATTTGTCCATTACAGAGGACATGCTAACTGGCTGGGTCCCAGGAGGATATACAAATTAAAAATGGGAGAACCTTTAGATGTAACCTGAATAACACTGAACACATCAGTGATGCTGGGACGGTCATGGCGTGTTAAAATAACCTCCTCCAACGGTCCCGTCTGTGTTTCCGTTTAGAACGAGGCTGCGTATCTCACACTGCATCTTTATTTAAACCTACACCTTCGTGTTGCAGGACAGGACTTGCCCCCTGAGTTCACCTGCAGTAAATGTGGGCCGGGTCAGAGAGTCAGATCTTTGGGTCGTGTTTAGAGTCCTCCTTGGCAGGAGAATGAGGAGCCACTGACACTCCTTTGGTTTCTCCTGTCCCTGACACCAACAGGATCATTTGAAAAATAAGGCAAATTAAAACAATGAATGGCTGAGAATGCGATTCCAGTTTGTGTTGCTCTGCCTCTTTGTCTACTCTCACTCCCTCGCCACTCATGACATCATGGAAAACTCTGAGGGAAATACTGCGTCGCTCTCGCTATTCTGAGAGTCTGCAGGGATACAAGGATCTAAAAATACCGGTTCAAATCGCAGGATTCCTCGGATACTTTCACCTTCAGCCCAGCGATGCGAGTGGCGTTTAATCCTGGCTGATTTGGGCTGTGAAGCTGAAAAGCAGCAGCGACGTTTCAAGATGGATTAATCATCAGATGGATTCAATAGAATGTTCAAGCACCGTTTAATCTGAGCAGGAGACGTCTTCTGGTGGAGACTCTCATAGCTCCACACGTATGCACCCGCAAATCATATTCTCTCTCATGACTTCAGAAAAGAAGGGAAAATAATAATGTTTATCTTTAGAATGTTTCAGCATTACACCAGAAATGGCTGTAAAAGGAAACAGCAAGTCGTACTTCAGTGAGGTGGATCCTGATCCAACAAACGGATGGTAATATCTCACAAGCAGAAGAATTCATCTGAATCTGACTCCACACAGCGAAGACGGTAAACTCACACTCGTAGTCAGTCCAGGCATGAAAGACGATGTCCTCATTAGAGATTAGGAAATCACTTTTCCATAGAAAATCTGAAAACCTTAAATATTTTGACGCAGCCAACAGAAACATTAGCCCTGTATGTGAACTAACATTTAAAATACACACACACATATATATATTTCTGTGTATAACTTTAATCATAAACGATAACAATTCAAATTCTTAATACTGATTATTCTAAATTATCTGCATGCTGCTTAATAAAGATGACATAAACACATATAACCATTATCCTAACGAGCCAAAGCTTGCATGTTAAATTTCTCTTTGCTATTTGGGCTGATCGGGACCTGATGAGAGTAAAAAACACTTTTCATGCAGTTGTTTGTTTCCTTTATATTTGAGTTAGACAGAACTCAGTTTTTAAATGTTAAATTAAATGAATGCCTACTTTATCGGTTGCTTGTCGTGTGCAGCATAGATAGAAGCTGTTTGCGTCCGGATGCCATGCTAGATAAACTCCCCTTCGTCCGTCCTGGCTAAAATATAACCCAGGAACACGCTTAGGGACCCACCATGAAAAATACAAATACCTTCATGGACCAAACCTGCAGCAGTGAGGTGTGGACGGCCCGGCGTGGAATCCTCTGTGCTTTGCCGTGTTGCCGAGGCTTTCACGGGTTCCTGATTGTCACGTGATCCATGCGTGCGTCTCACGTGTGCGAGCTGTGGCTGTGAACCTGCGACAGGCCGGCCGACGACGGCAGAGCGCTGCGTCTGCGTCAGGGACGGACGCTGATGATGGACTACTGTGCTGCCCCGTGTGGCCACACTGCAGCACTGTTGTTCCAGCAAACACCTTTCATCTCTACTGGGCAACATCTGGGCCGCTCCACGGGCTCTTAGACTTAAAGTGAGATGAAAACACTCACCCTTCCGGCTGTGGGATGGGGGCTGCTTATTCTTCTGCGCCTGACTCCATTTCTCCGCCAGCCGTCCGGCGTCTTTGTGAGCCCGTGCAGCCCTCTGCAGGTGTCCGGGGCGCTGCCTGCTCTCTGGACCGCTGGCGGGGGCCTCGCAGCATTTCACAGCATTCATGGCCCCTCACTCTCCTTCTGGGTCACCTCAGCTCTCCTTTCAAAGAGAGTGAGACATCATGAAGGGTTCCGACGCCACCTCAGCCGGCCGTCGGAGAGCCAGCACTAATTGAGTTTGAAGGACCATGAAAGACGCAGCAAACACTCATTTGAATGTTTGCATTTGAAACGTGCTCCGCGGTGCCGTGAGCTGGAGGACAGCCATGTTAGTGTTAGTCCAGAACACAAGGCCGGTTCCAGGTCTCGTATTGTTTCTGTTCAGAGGTCCATCTCGGCTCAGGCAGCCGGCGGGCCGCGCCTGTTTGTTTACGGAGCTTTAAGCCCACTTTCAGCCTCCCAGCCACGCTCCTCTGCTGCTGCCAACTTATCAATTTAGACCATTCTCAAGGAGCAGCCATTAAACACACCCTCTCTGTGGGATCAGTAGCTCAGGGAGCCCCCACAAGGTGTCAGCTCCCAGATCAGCCTTCTGTGCAGCCCTTCCACCTCCTCCGGCCTGCACCACAGAACGCCACAAACACAAGCACGCCTCCTTTCATAAGGAGAGCCGCTCACACACTTACAGAACAATAGCCTTCATAAGTGCACGTAACACAGAATTCTGTCCAATAAAAAGAATAGTATTTTGGGATGAAAGGCATCATATTTAGGAAGCACAAATACGAACCATAATCCCTGTACAGGCGTTCAATAAATCAGATTCATATACATAGATCAGGACATGCTGCAGATATGCCTGCTATGATTCGGCAGATCTACTTGCCGTGGTTGGGAATACGTAAAAACTGCATTTACAGTCTTGCAATCTGTATTCCACCTTCGGCCCAGACGGCGCAGGTGGTTGAGCGGGTCGTCCTATGATCGAGAGGTTGGTGGTTTGATTCCCGGCTCGGGCACATGGGTACACAGGAGGACTGATGGCTCAGATTGGCAGCCTCACCCTGTCATCTTACCAAGTATGGAGTGAATGAATAATGTAATACAATGTAAAGCGTCTTTGAGTATCTAGAAAAGCGCTATATAAAATCAATGCATTATTATTATTATATCCGGGCAGAGACGCTCGGATCACTCCTAAATCAGATCACTCTGCAGAGAGCTAACGTCGCTATAGCAACCAATGATGATGTTAAAGTCTCATTATTTTCTGTTTCACTCCAAACAAACTGTCAGTCAGATTACATCCAAGCAACACCCCCCCCCCCTCCTTCATAATAGTGAGCAACATTGATGGCTAACGGACAAAATGCTACGACTGCTCAGACATTTATCACATGTGGCTACTTCCTGCTTGAATCCTGCTGTAACGGGATTAACAATTGCTAAACCCGCTAATCCCGAAGTGAAAAGAGAACTGTGATGAGCAGAAATGGTTGCGTTTGGGATGAAACAGAACCGTAAGCGTTGGTGTTCGGGTCCTGTCAGCAGATAGCTGATGGTACGTTTTAGTGGATTGTCCAATATGGAATATGGAATTTAAAACAAATATTAATGAAAGTTGGCTGCATTCATGAATGGCTGTTATTAATGTGACTCCAGCAGCCTCTCTGCATCACCGTTAACTCCGCCCAAATGTCCAGGAGGCTTAACGGCCTCAGACTGAGCAGCGACTTATTCTCTCCACCGTAAATCTGATTGATGCTTAATGGTGTGTTGGTCTAAAGTTTGCAGCTCTGGAAACAATGACAAAGAAAGGTCACAGCACACTCCTCATCCTTCTCTGAAAGGTCATCATTTCATCTATTTAGAAGTGCATGCAAGATGCTGACAGGATAACCAGTGCGTGCACGGAGCAGCCTGTCCAGGTGCTGCGCTGAACTCATCACATCCATATATGTTCAGGCATGGAGGACAGGTGGAATCAGGCTGGAGTTCAGCACAGGGGTGGGACGTGGACGGAGGTCGTTATGTTCTGCCAGAAGAGGTGAAGTCCTGCAAGTTGCAAGAGTTTAGAGCCCTAACAAAGACTGACCAAGGCAAGGTTAGCTGCTAGCGGTCAGTAGCGCCTCTAAAACCTGCAGCATATTCAAAGACAATATTACATTTTCAATTAAAGCGATGAAAATGAGAACACGTTACTTACTGGTAGAAAGCAACTACTTTCGGTTAATGTGAGCCCTGCAGTGCCTGAACACTTTATACATGACTGATCACACATGGAGCCATGCGGTCGGGTCTAAAGCCAACAACAGGCGGGCCTCAGCTACAGGAAGACACGCAACACAAAGGGTCGATGGACCGCCAGGTACGACTCACTGAGTAGTGGAAGAAAGACGAGAAGAATCTGAATCTGGCAGCCACATGTAGGCCTACCATGGCCCAGACTCAGCGGGCTACCTGGCTATCTGGACACATTTGCAATGTCTCCATTAATTGCCAATATAATATAGTATGACGCAAAACCTCAGTTTATTCCTTCCTACAAAGACTGTAAAGAAACTACAGAGTCACACATGGATTTAGAACATTTAGAATCAAAGCTGTTGCCAAACGGGGTGTTACCCCCCCCCCCCCCCCCTCAGCTGCTCTGGCACTTTACTCCGTTATTGTGTTTCACCTCTAGGAAGCAATGCAGAAACACAAAAGACACAGATGATTTGCCGTGTGGTTGAAAGAGCAAAAAGCGGTCGCCCGATATGCAATGCGTAATCACACGCTGGGACAAACAATAACAAAGCCAGCCATTGGTCCTCAGAGACAAGACAACGGCGAGAGTAAATCACTCCGGTAAAAGCTGGAGGAGAATGGGGGGGGGGAGGACCTCTTTAATGAAGCCTTAACTGATGGGCATGTCTTAAAAGCCAACCCAAAGCCCACCCAGACACAGAAGGGGCCCACCCTGACCCCCCCCCCCCCCCCCCCCCAGCCCAGGCAAGAGGTGGAGATGAGGCAGAGCGCTAGCTCAAAGACAACGAGGGAACAACGTCCACATGATGAGATAAGCTATCTTTGAATCGGCTGGTTTTACAGCAGAAGATTGACCATTTAACTGCTCCAGGAGAAACGTGTGGATGAAAACAGGAAGAGGATGTTGTGTTCAAAAGCAGCAGGTTACAGCCTGATGCTATCTGAGGCAGCAGCCAGCGAATGGCGGCCTGCAGATCTGAGGCAACGCGGCGAGAGCCAGGACACGTGGCGCTCGGAGACGCATCAAGATGAGCAGATATCGATCGCCTCAGCCTGGCCGAGCGCCGGCTGCATTATCTGCCCTCCTCGCTCATGACTCATGGATTCATGGCGACGGCGGTCCAGACTGTCACTTACCTCAGGATGTTTATGACCCCTCCTACATCGCCTGCACCGCCTGATGCTAATCTTTATTACGCCTGACAGCGTCTAAGCTATTGGTTGCAGAGCTTTCATGTGTGATGTCACACTTGAAGACACCGTGGTGTAGATTCTTTTTCGTGATGAGAATGTGTGATGAGACATTGTGAGTACCCCTCCTCTAATATAACGCTGAACCCGGAGCGACCTGCCAGTCTCGGAGCGCTTCAAGATGAGAAACAGTTGGAATAGTTGAACCTGTTGCTCACATTATGCTGGATTAAATGCTTTGTTAACAGTAGAATAAAGTTTTGAAAATGTAATCCAGGCATCCTTTTGGAGGCATCCTTTTAAATCGATAATTCTAACACCCATTCCCGCCTGTTCCCATTCCCTTATGGTTCCGGTTGCGCTTCCCAACTAACAATTTCTCCTTCCCTCCTGTTCAGTGACTTTTGCAGTTTACACTGCTGATGCTCAAAAACAACAACTTATTTCTCAGCCTGTGTTCCATCCTTCTAACAAGTTTTGGAGAACTTTGTGGAGTCAATTTTGCTCAATCCTGCTAACAAATGTGGCCAGTGGTTATGAAGCTAGGCTAAAACACTACACGTTTGGAGACTGGCCAGCAGCCCCAGCCTGGATGGATCGTAAACTGAGCTGCAGAACTTGAATGCAAGTTCCAATACAGGCTTGTTGGGCTGCGTTAGAATTTCATTTCATTTTCTAACCGCTTATTCCGCTATCGGGTCGCGGGCCAAGCTGGAGCCAATCCCAGCAGTCAATGGGCGAGAGGCAGGGGACACCCTGGACAAGCCGCCAGTTCATCGCAGGACAACACAGAGACAGACAACCAGCCACACACACACACACTCACACCTACGGGCAATTTAGTGTCACCAATCAGCCTAGGCAGCATGTATTTGGAGGTGGGAGGAAGCCGGAGAACCCGGAGAGAACCCACGCAGACACGGGGAGAACATGCAAACTACTCACAGAATGGCCACAAGCCGGAGACGAACCTGCGACCATCTCGCTGTGAGGCAACAGTGCTCACCACTGCGCCACCGAGCCGCCCCTGCGTTAGAATATATAATAAAAAGGTTTTGTGACCGCATGAAGCACTGAAGCTCTGTTCTCACTTATCTGATTCATTCTTTTTATCACACCTTACACATCACACCTTACGCACACCTTCATGATTAGAATAGAATAGAATAGAAAGCCTTTATTGTCTTTGCATAGTGGCTATGCAAAGAGATTAGGAGCGCTGCTCCGTCCGGTGCGTCGTACAACATACACTTCAAACTTATCTTCTAAGATGACCCCGAGAAATCGAAAGGAGCAGATAGAAGAATTAAATTCTTATATTTGTCTGCCACCACCTTTTTGTCATAATCATTACAAGATGGTCACTGCCCCCCCCCCCCATCACCCCTGCTATAACATCATTTATTACCACAGTCTTACAGTTAATACATTCCTTCAAAAATCAAGTTTGTATAAAATAATTCGTTTCTTGTATCTCTTTTTAAATTCCAACGTATGTCGACAATCTTTTACCGTAATTGCTGAACTATTATGCGCACCTGTGAAAAAGCCGCACCCACTGAATTAAAAAAAAATATTTATTTTGTACAAAAATAAGCCGCACATATTCGTAAACTGCAGGTGTCTACCGGTACATTGAAACAAATGATATTTAACGGAACACGGCTCGTGACGATATCCGCAGCAGGTCTCCAAGGTGAACAGCCTCTGGCATGTTAGATCAAGGGAAGTCGGCAAATCAGATCTGTAACTTCGGGATAAGGATTGGCTCTAGGGGCTGGGTCGGTCGGGCTGGGGTGCGAAGCGGGGCTGGGCTCGAGCCGCGGCTGGGGGAGCAGTCGCCCCGTCGCCCATCCCTCTCCGCCCGTCGTAGGCTGCGCGGCGCGCACGCCCGCCTGGCGAGGTGTCCCCGTCCCCCTTGCCCCCTTGCCCCTCATCCTCCGTCCGCGGGAGCGTGGTGCGGCAGGGGTGGGGACGCCAGGGAGGTCGAGGGGGCGGGTTCCTTCCCCGCGGGGCGGCGCGTCCGACGCCGCGTAGCGGATGGCGGACAGGCGGCGGGGACCGGGTACGGCGGTCCGGCGGCGGCGACTCTGGACGCGCGCCGGGCCCTTCTCGCGGATCTCCCCAGCTACGCGCAAGCGGGGCTTTCCCTCCGGGCGGGCGGGCGTTAATTTCGTAACGAAAATAAATAGGCTTTAACGAAACACGGCTCGTAACGAAAGTGGGAAAATATACGTAAATTCGTTGCATAAACCGCAAGGTTCAAAATATTGGAAAAAAGTAGCGGCTTGTACACCGGGAATTACGGTAAATCATTCTCCTGAGAATTCCACAATTTTACATCCAAAACAGACACATTTGTTTTAAAGTTGTTTGTGCCATTTGATGTTTAAAATCATGTCGTTTTGATTTTTATTATCAGAAGTAAACACAAACAGCCTTTGTAAGTCCTGTGGAAGAATGTTGTTTCTGGCTTTCAACATGAACAACAGAGTCTGCAACTCTACCAAGTTTTTACATTTTAATAATCCTGACTTAATAAATCATAAATTTGTGTGATCCCTAAAACCAGCTTTTTGTGAATGGTTCTTTTCTGCAACAGAAATAAAGGCAGTATGTTGCTACTATAAGTATTACCCCATATTTCTACACAGTAGTTGAAATAAGGCAATGTCATTGAACTATATAACATTTTTAATGTATTACACTTTTCTATATGATATTTCCACATTAACTTATCTTCTAAGATGACCCCGAGAAATCGTTCTTCTGACACATTTTCAATATTCACATTGTTAATAGGTAAAGTAACTTCTGTCTTTCTTTCATAACCAAATACCATGAACTTAGTTTTTAACAGATTTAAAGACCACAATTTTAATTTAACAATTTCCTCTTCAATATTGTCAGCTACGTTTTTCAAATCATCTCCTGAGCAAAGAAAGTTAGTATCATCCGCAAATAAAACATAATTTACTATGTTTGAAACCTGACATATATCATTTATATATAAAATAAAAACTCACCTCACTCACCTGCCATTTAGGAAACATATGCGAGAGCTACTTTTAAATGACGGAACACTTCTGGTAGTCTATTTCCTATTATAGTGTAAGCGTCTCGTTCACCAGCGCCTTTAACTCTGACTACAATGATGGGATTTCATGTTTTCATGTCTTTTTATGGGTTTTGTTTTGTGTGCTTTGAGCCGCCACACATTCAACCTTTAAGAATCTCTTCATCGCTCCTGTTCAGTTTCATTGATGAATGATTCACTGCAGGGTCTACTCTGTTGCATCTTTGCCGCTTCGCTCCCTCTCTGCTCGGCTCGTGGGCGACCACCAGCCGAGCAGAGACCAGGCCAGACGTGCAGGAGGCTCGCACGGACGGGAATGTTTACACTGGGGTAAGTCCAGAATCTCCCACTGATGAAGGATCATTTATGCTTCAATCAATACGGGGATCCTCCAGCTGAGCTCATTATGATAATTATGATAATTTCTTAAGCACGTAACATTTGTTTTGCACATTTTGACAGACGCATTATTAGACTCCTCTAAAGGTTTGACTGACCAATGCTCTTTTACCTTCCCGGCTGAAGACTGAACTCTTCATCACACCCTAGCCTGAGCCAATCTACACGAGAGGCAGCGTCCAGCAGGCCACAGTATGTCCCAGGACCAGGACAGGTGGGATGCGCACCTGCATGTGTGATGGTGACAGACACGATTGGGGCGAGGTCAGAACTGGGAGTGGCCTCCAGCGCTTGCTTTAACTTGAGCATTTACTCACATCGCTCTTCAGACAGGCAGCGCGTCAGGATCTGATTGAAACTACATGGACTTGCAAATGCTGAGAGGGGGGGGGGGGGGGGTCACTCTGGACACGCTGTTGTGAAATGATTTTTTAACAGAAGATTTGGCAAGATTTAGATCTTTTGCCATTATATAATAAACAATGGCACGGCCATAATGAAAACATTTACTTAATTCTCTAAAGTGACTTATAGCAACTTTGGCCACTAAACAGAGTGTCGTGAGTGTTATGGCGTCAGGTGCCACAGCCTGTATAAATACTGCCTGTGCACTTGTTTATAGGAAAACCCCATCTGGCTTCAGCCAACACAGACACACTGGTCACCCCTCAGATTATTCAGATGGAAAATATAACAGGACTGTTTGCTGAGTGGGGGGGGGGTCGCGGCAGTCAGCTGTCAAGCAACAGACAAGACAATGTTGTAAAAGACTGCAGGCCCCCGGTTCCTGAGCCCAGCCTGTTCTCAACCTGTAAACACAGAACATGCCGTTTGAAGAACTTTCCAAAAAAAGCCCAGTGGCCTTTTATTAATCCCCCATTTATGGGATTTATAAAGGATGACAGTGTTATGGGACTGCGCAAACTTTAAAGTTCACGGACCTGAAGGAATTGTGAGAAATGCTTCTCAGGAATTTACCAATGACAAGTCACAAATGTAAAGACGTGGGGACTGCGATGCCATCGCCACGCCGTTCCAGCTTCAGCTCATTCAGGGATTTATTACACAACATGGGATTACTGCATTTATTCATTTGAAGCCGCATTAAACAAGCCAAACGCTTTTTTTTTTGTTACTCTTACCTATTTTATTACCGATGTGGTTTAGTCTGGAAGGCCCCTAAAAGCCGCCGGTGACAGTTGACACATACACGGCTGACGGCTGCAAGTTAAGGCAGATAGAGCGTCGGGGAAAGTTGAAAGGTCGGCGGTTTCTAAATGAACAGAGGCTGCAGTAATTGATTTGTAAAATAACATGAAAGAATATTGATGCTTACAGAGTTTGGAATGTCTTTGTTCCAGCTGATCTTAAGAGCTTGATGATTTGAGTTTTCAGAACAACACTACCAAAAATGTTCATTATTACCTCCACCAAGGAGCTTGTGTTGCTGCCGGCGTGAGTCTGTCTGTCAGCAACATAACTCAACTGTGGAATTAGTAGTGGACAAACAGATTTGTTGCATCTTCAAAAGCTCTGGATCCAGATCCCAAAGAACCCTCCATTACTGAACGTGTGCTTTTAGTGAATATCTTCTAATCTAATAATGATATCAACGTGAATTCTTGTGTTTAAATATTTGTTATGGAAAGGACATTTAGATTTCCATCCATCATTTATCTGTAAACGCCTATCCTGTGTTGGGTAGGGGGTGCTGGAGCCCGTCCCAGCTGACACTGAGCCACAGAAGGGGAACATCATGGACGAGTCACCAGTTCATCATCTGTTCCTGAACTGTCGAAGAACGCCAGAGAACCCAGAAGGGACACAGGGACAACATTAAGAAAAGTCCTCAGGTGGACATGAAGCTTCTAGTGAACACTTAATAGTAATACTTGTTTACCTTGTAAGACCCAAAACGCTTTTCACCCTTAACCCCTTGTCTCCCAGCTCGCCTTCCTCTTTGGCTCGCTCCTCTAAACAGAGCTGAAATCACCGATCTATTAAATGTGAGGTCAGTCGACACATCATCAGTAGATTAGTTGTATTATGGTTGAGATAACTATCACAGACATTTATACATTGGGAAATCCAACAGTCAGTTCTGTCTCTCACAGCAGTTTGGGAGCAGATTCCTTTTCTGCTGGAAATCGGACCAGATTCCCCGTTTGCTCAGGAAAACCTGATAATATTACAGTTCGATCCAAGCCTGCTGCTAATGACAAATCTGACTGCATTTACAGGAAAACACAAACTGCATGCAAGAAATACACGTTACAGTCCAAACCTGCATGAGAATAAAACATCATCCAAAAAATTGACTTTTCTGAAGCACAAGTTACAAAAATCCAACTAAATATGTATTTGAATGTATGTTGATCAAGTATATCTAAACATGTATTATTTTTGTGTGGTTATTCGTGAACATATATTACATTTATGCACTTAGCCGTCTTTAATAAGATTGTTTTGTTTTGTTTTGTTGGCAAAGATATTAACTCTGTCCTCTTTGAATAGAAGGGAAGCCATCTTCCATTTGAGCTGCACCTGTTTGCAAACATTCTGGGATTCTTTTTACCCGTACCTTGTACTTCCCTGTCTTTAGTCTGCATCTGAAAACACTCCTTTTGAAGGGATGTCTGGAGGCTACATGATCGCTACCCCTCCGTCCCTTAAAGAAACGGGACACGCGGACGACGAGGGGTTAAAAGCCCAGGCTGAGTGAAAGCTGGGATTTATGAAAGATCCAAAGTCTGAAGGTTCAAAGGACCATTTTCCAGAACCAATGAATTCCAGCATTGGGAAATCCCTAACAGTCGGCAGTTGGACATGATTGAATAATTTCATCAGCCAATCTGCAGACTGTCTGTTTGGTGATGTCTAATTCTTGGTAGCAGTGGCGCTCACGTTCAGGTCGTATCTTTATCCTCCTTAACGTGACCTCGACACGTCGTCCAATCGTCTGTGACTAGTGATTACACTGAGAGGCGAGGCGATGCAGTCAGGATGAAATGTTCTTCTCTCATCAACGCAGCTGGGCTTCTTGTATTCCCCTCCTTCAAACTGTTTAGCTCGACAGCTTATATCCACATCAGCCGCATGAGGAATCAAGCCACAGGCATTTCATCAACAGCTTTCACAGTGAAAACAGTGGAAGTTGTCCCAAGCCCACTTCAGCACACATTCAACAAGAGTGAGCTGGAAGGGTGCGCAGCAGCAGGAGCTGGCCTTGCGTCTCGGTCACACAGGCCAAGAGTGATTAAGATGATCCAAAGAAGAGGATTTGCTAATATTTTACAGTTCCCCAGATGTGTCCAGAGTGTTATGAAAAACACGCTTTCTATGGATCCATCATTTTACAATGCTGCGCCGCCATCAGAACTAATAAAAAAAAAGAAGACATATATTACTTTGACATCCAGGCCCGCCTTCGGGTCGAGTGTTTGTGCACCCATCCAGGCTACAAAGGAAGGCGACCTGAAGAGGTCAAAGATCAAGAAAAAGCAAACCCACATGCACTCCGAGTAAAATCCTCATCCTGTCATCAACAAAATTACGAGACTGGCATACAAAGAAATAGGAATGAGTTCTAACTCCCTAACAAACGTCCGCTAAGGTGCACCACGCAGCATCAAGTCATGCATGTTGTTTTGAGCTGGAAAAATCACAAGTGCCAGTTGTGTAGTTTGGGAGAAGGGCTCCAAAAACAATGATAGCCAACAGGCAAACAGACATTTCACTCAACCCCAACGCATTTTCCTGTTGGGGGGCTAGAAATGTAGAGAATGGATACAATCGCTTGGAGGAGTCACCATGACCTCTGAACTCAACGAAAAGTGATCCAACTCACAGGAACACCGTGAACCTGCTTTAAGAGCTTTGGGTTCTTCTGCAGGAAATAAACACATTAATGTCGGGGCTGATTAACGCCTGCGGACCGCACAGCGCTGGCGTTCAAGGTAACGGCGCTACCACCCGCAAACGACCCGTCGCTTTGGTGGTCTGCTGTCTGGGTCCTGGGAAGGTCGGATGGGAATGAACGAGGTTCCCACCGTCAGCGATCGGAGCCCTGCTGCCAAACTTCCTCCATCTTTGTGGAACATTGACGATGCAGTGCAGAACAGGCCCGGCCGATGAGCTGCTATAATTGCTATCTGCTTACATGCTAGGACCTGGGAACATGCTAGTGCTGGCATCCATGATAGCGTTACCATGTCCCCCCCCACCCCCCCATGCTCTACCTGGATCGGAGCTCTAGAATTACTAAAAGGACGTGGGATAAAGCTCCATGTTGACAGGTAGCATCCTGGAAGCTAGCAGTTCATACGAGAGGTGTATTTCCACCATTCCAGACCAGTCCTGTCTGTCCAGACAGATTCCTCCTGGTCCATGCTGGAAGTCAGCTTGAGACAAAAACATCGTTTTAAACCCTCTCGATCGGGTCCGCAGCACCGTGCCCTAACCCTAACCCTAAACCCAACATCTGAAACTGAACCCTCTGATTTATCACAATCATCTCGAGCTTGGGTTCCGATTTCACGGCAGAATGTTGTAGCAAGCAGCGTTGTTCCTGGGGTGGAGGACTGCTGTTGTACAAATACACAACTTAAACTGCACCAGGTTTTATGCAGACTAAACCTTATGGCCTTCATGAT
Organism: Brachionichthys hirsutus; assembly: GCF_040956055.1. Classification (NCBI taxonomy): domain Eukaryota; kingdom Metazoa; phylum Chordata; class Actinopteri; order Lophiiformes; family Brachionichthyidae; genus Brachionichthys; species Brachionichthys hirsutus. The sequence goes on along the minus strand of NC_090917.1, from coordinate 9,004,402 downwards.
GTCATCATGACTGATAAACAGATGGCTTCACCTGTTAAAGCGACTGCTAACTGCTGACTGCTACTGCTGGCCACCGGTCCCACATGCTGATGAAAACATACTAACCCCCCGTCCCAGGACACCCAGCAGAACTTTATAGCAAAGCAAACTGAGGAGGACAAAGGTCCAAATAAAACAAATATCAATATTGGAAATCTCACATCGCACTGAGCGAGAAAAACAGGTATGCAGAGGGTTAATAGGCCTCTGTTTGAAAAGGTTTGCCCCAGCCAGAGAGTGATGTGATTTGCACCTCCACGTTCACCCTGTGCGCTGCAGCCTCATCCTGCATGTCACTAAGGACACAGAGGACTTACAACCAAACCATGGATGACTTTAAACATTTTATTTCCACTGTGAGAAACTGCAGCAGAGAAAAGTATGACGAGAATTCACATCCTATGCATTTCTTAAGCGAGGATGAGGCGACACAGCGAGATGTTTGCGTGATATAAACATATTTCAGGTGGCCAACCAGCTGCCTGATGGGTGGCTCTAATGCACAAAGGCCATAATGTGAAGCATCAAATGGACGGCCATGACATCAAGAGCTAGTCCACCAGACGCAAGACAAGCCGACGGGCGAAGCTTTGAGACTTGTCCAGCCACCGGTCCTGTTAGTGCTCTAACAGGACCGGTGCTGGTACGGCCCTGCAGCGTCTGTTCTGCTGAACAAGCTCACCGTTGGCATCGTGACGAATGGCCTGTGTGTTTACCTTGCTGAATACAAAGGACCCATGTAATCTAAATACATAAGGTAATATAAATACAAAGGACCCGTATAATCCGAGACACCGTGGTTGCAGAGTGTGTGTGTAACTGGGACATGTTGGCTGTGCCTGCTGCTCCATCTCTGGTTGGGTAGGTTGGCACTCTCTGTGTTTAAGAAAGCTCCCGGAACGTTTACACAGCGTGTACTTCTGCTGTACTTTGTGTGACAAGCTTTAACGCACCATACCCATCAGCAGCAAAGCAGCCGCAGACCTCCCTGGAATCCACTCTGCCACTTTCCATTCAAGCATTTCCATGCATTCCCCAGCTTCCTGGAGTGTCCTGCCCCCCCCCCCCCCCCCAAAAAAACAAACAGAAACTGGCATTTTTTAGTCAGGCTACAAGCAAAGAAGCTGTTGTGCTGTTCTGTCCAATCAGAGCTGGAACACACAACTCGGTTTCTGTCAGGCTGAGCCTTCCTCAAGAGGTTAAAGGCTGGCAGTGCCTCAGATGCCATCATCCTCCCCCAGTCCAGGCCAGAGGGGTGACCCTTTAGGTGGGACATGTCTGCTGTGGTCGGCTGCAGCTCCACCACGGTGCTGATAAATACAGTGATTGATTATGAAGTCATTTTTAACGTCTTCGTCTTCATCACGCAGGGATGGACCATTTCTAGCTGCTGGTATGAAGTGAGCTGCGTTAGTGCTAGCTCGGTGATCCGGCTTTCACATGTGGCGATCACATCGGGGGAAATTACATTTGAAGGAGAACCAGTTAGAAAAAGTTTCCCCGTGGATCATACACAAAATAAATACAAAACAAATACAAAAATACTACAATTTATTCAAATTAGTCTTTTCACTGCAGTATAACACCGACGTAGGATTCATAAAGAGGAAATAAAAATCTCAAAACATGCCTAGAAACGACAACGAGATAAAGAGTAACACAATTTAATCCTTATTCATATCAGACGCAGGTATTTCAGAGACAGGATATCGCATTGAATATTTATATTACTTTATTTGAAGTCTTCTTTTGGTTGCTCATTGATGAAAACGCTTCACATGTACAAACAGGGCATCATCGATCTGCTGCTTTAACTCACCTAATAGTGACGCGTCTCCGTGACGTCAGTTCTGGGAAGCCACGCCCCCTTACTGACAGTATTTACAATCCAAGAGGCAAAAAACGTATTCTGGGAAACACTCCGAGTGTCAGCGTAGGGAATGAACAGCATCTCCAGATCGAGATTAGAACACGTTTACAAACACGCATGTTTGATTCTGTGCACAGCCACACACTCCCATTTATAGCACACACACGTGTGCACACACGTCTCGCTGTGCTCTTCAAACGGCTGGGTTTGAGTTTCTTAGCGTGGCGCTCCCGTCCGTGCAGATCGTCCACTACCTCTGAGAAGGACATGAATTAGCGTCCCAGCGTAACGTAAAGGCCTGCGTTGTGTCAGCTGTCGCCTCAGAACGCAAGCTGCTCAGTGACATCATACAACAATGGCAGCCGCCGAGGTGCTGTGAATATGACGTTCATTCAGAATCACGTCAGGGACGTTAATGTGACCTGACAGTCACATGACCTGCAACGTGAGACGCGTGTCGTGCAGATTCCTGGAGGCCCTGAGGTCTGCTGCAGCGCTCTTTACCTGGGAAAACATCCCAAAGGGTTCCAGAGAACAGCGACGGTGGGGTGGCAGTGACCCCCCCCCCCCACCCCAAGTCCAATGCACGCTCCAGAATGAGACCTCCAGACTCCAGAGCTCGCCAGCCGTGACTGCCACAAGTCCTCTTCGAGACAACCTGACCTTTGAATGTTCTGACCTCCGTTTTCCCTGAAGATGTTTGACTTCTGACTAGAAATATCTTCCATCTCTTACATACGCTATATGGACTAAGGTATTAGGACACACCCAGGTTTAGGTGTGGTTACAACTGGTTAGCAAGCAGCTGAGGTTAGTCCTAGAATCTCACACATTTATTTTCTATTTCTTAATTTCTGTTTATATGATCTTACCTCTTCGTCTTTCCCTTGAGTGCAAATGTTTCAAACAGTTTCTTCTAGGGAGCCCCCCCGACCCCTGACCCAAAACACTGAAGCGACACTTATCCAGATTCTCAGTATAACTTTATTTATATACGTTTGCGTGTACTGTGATGAAGGATAATAAATTCACTAACAATGCCGAGCCCCGTTCCTCTGCATTTGACAATGCCGCTTCGCTTGACAACCTGCTACGTGCTGCTTTTATGACTGAACGTCCCGTCCCGGTGAGCCTTGTCATCCAGTCGGGCGGCAGACACACACACACACAGACCGGGAGATCCACACCAGTACACTCCTCCAGCCAAACACTCAAAGGAGACATGCTGCAGGAGCGCCTCGACCAGACACGTCCTGGAGCAGCCGCTCGACAAGCACCACCTCTATTATTATGAAAAACGGTACCGTGTTTGAGGAAGGTACAAATAGGTTTATATTTGCAAATGATAAAATTTCCCTGAGCTTCTGTCGGATCCGAGCCTGTGCTCATCTTGTTTAGCAGACATCACCTCGGTGTCTCAAAACCAAACACCAAGAAAGGTTTTTCCATTTGTCCGGCTGCACAGCGATTGGGCTTGCGTTCGCTCCCGGTTTTGTAAGAGGGCAGACTGCAAGAAATGTGGAGACAAAAATGTGGCGTTTGGTCTGTGTGACTGAGTGAATTTGGTGCTTTTCTTCACGAATCCAAATGGTTAAAAACTCCGACCGCATCGCGTTGTTATATTTATTCAAGAGGAAATCATTCTGCATCCGAGTGTTTAGAGAGATCTAATGCAGATAAGTGCAGTCGGCATTTCTGATGAGTGATGTCATCTAAATTGAAGCCTGCGCTGTTTCAATTATATGTTGCTAATGTAATAAATAGCTGTACTTTGGACACAGAGCTTGAAAGATATCTATTTGTGATGAGTGCAGATAAGTGGGGACTAATATGGTGATTGTGTTGTGTCTAACTGGCTTCTTTCCCTCTGTAGGGGCGCGTTACTAATGTCCCGTCATCCTGCCAAAAGCCGAGACAAGATCAGCCACCCCAGGAAATCAGACTCTTCTCGGGCAGTGAAGCTGCAGGGTGTGAAGACTTCATGAAAGACATCCATAAAAATGAAGGAGGGCCTGACGTTTAATGAGCTCCTTCTATTTGGAACATAAAACCTGGGTTCTGACGCGTGTATCATCTTATCTCCTTCGCTCTTTCTCTCTGTGATTTCTGTTGCACTTCCAAGACAAGCAAAGCCAGCACCAGTGGAATCTGACGCAGCACCTAAAAAAGCCCTCCAAAGCCCCGAGGTGGTAAGAGCGTGGAAGGGGAGGGACAAAAGGGAGGACGCGAGGGGCGAGAAGGGAGGGAAAGACCGCATGAAGCGCTGACATTTTGGGATGAGATGCGGCGATGATATTTACAATGTCAGATTTCCCTTTTGTGTTTTATGGATCTGAAAGGATAACAGAACAAAATAAGAGTGGAAGACGAGTCGGCATCAATGGCAAGATCAGTTCACGGATTTTTTTGAATTTGATATTTGCCTAAAATAGAGATTGAAAGTACTGTATGAAACGGATTTAAAGACCAGCCACAACTCCTTCCAAAGAACTCTGTCCGAGGATCTGCAGATCAAATCTGGCTGTGGGAAGCGTGACTTCACGCTTACCAGCGCTCTGCCAAAGGCCAAACAAGCCTTCATGGGACTTGAAGTTTGCATGACTCACCCTTCCACAGAATCTCAGGGAAGCTGCTTCCTTAGTTTTTATTTAGATGTCATCTTATTTCATGAAAAGTCTAACTCGGGTGAAACTGTCTTTGCAGCATCCTGGCCAACACAGGCGGCAGCACAAGCCGAGTAACCACAAAAAATATGAATCATTTGTCATCAGTGTATAATATCCTGGCAAAATGTATCTTAACTTTAACTTTATCCTCTCCATAGAACGGAAGCCAACTTTCATTTAAGCTGCACCTGTTTGCAAAGCATTCTGGGATTTTTCACTGCTGCCTACCCCTGAAACAGGCTCGATGATCGCTACCCCTCAATCTCCTCAGGAAGCGGGCCACACGGCGGACGAGGGGGGGGGGTAAATCCTACACATTGAACCTTTAGTCTCTGTTAAAGTTCAGAAGTTTCCAAAACAAAGGGTTAAATATAAGTTGCTCGTCTAGATGTTGAGATCAGAATTATTTTAAGGGTGGAACAAAAGATAAACACAAGGAAATAGAAAATTAAAATAGCCTGGAAAACAGCAGCGTTCGCGTTGGAATAAAGGATTCATTCCATTTGAAGCCGCTGGCCATACTGAGGAGTGTTTCACTAAGCGTTTCACGATGCGTGCACGTGTGTCACGTGAGGGCCGGAGGGTAGCGACCCGCAGCATTGCCATGGATACCGGTGCAAGGTCAGCAGCAGGAAACAAACACTGGGGTGTTAGCCCTACTTTATAAGCGGCCGCTAATTAGGGGATGAGTCTGACCTGCCGGTTCCACTCTGCTGTCAGAGTCCGCTTCAAGAAGGCGTGAATATCGTTCCTTCAAACTGTTTGCAGTTAAAAAAAAACATCAGTACTGGTACATTATCGTAGTTTTGACAGCAGCATAAATCGACAAGAAATGCTGTTTATATTTCTGAGTGTTGCATGGAAGGATGCAAAGTATCCACGCTCACAATTGTCTCATCTCCAGCAGCTTAGATGCAAAATATTTCAAAGAAAAATAAGGGATTGGAAGCAGCGCTTCAAAAAGCTTCATCACTCCGGTTTTGGCTTTGGACTGGGACAGCAGAGCCAGATTGTAGAGCCCTGCTTGAAGATCAACATGCGCGCAGATCTACATGGACATGGAGAAATGTTGTGTCTAGAGATTCCTCTGAGGGGCCGGCGACAGAGAGAATAAATTGTTACTGATCCTGATGCGTTCGCCTGAATTCACAAAGTTAAACAGAGACAACAATATCAGTCGACAGCACGTTCAGACGGCAACAGACGAAGACGGCGAGCCTGCGGACGCTCTCGTCCCTCCCCGCTGCGCTCTCGTCCCTCCCCACGGCGCTCCACAAAGACGTCTGTCACCTTATTTTTCACAGGAGAGCTCTTTTGTCCACAGAAAAGGTTTGGATGCGAAGGATCGCAACGTGTCTGCGTCTGCGAATGTGTTCGCTGTCTGGTCTGCATCTCAGCGGCACTTTCTAAAACACCTTCAGATCATCATCCAAACGCCGACAAAGCGTTTGTGTCTTCTACGTAAACAGATTTCAGGCCTTCATTTTTTTTTTAGCTTCACCTTCTGAATTTGTTTGGTTCAAATAAAGACTTTTATGAGACGCGCTCTGACTTGTTAGTGCTGCAAAGTGGACATGCCGACTTGTTGTACTCTGTAAAGATGTCAGTTATTCGGCGTAAATAAAGGTCGCCGTCTTTCAGCCCCGTCTGCTCGTAGCGATGGATTCGCCTTCGGATCTCTGCCTGTGATATGTTCAGAAGCGATGTTTACTTCACTGCTACATTTATGTGCCTCACTGGAGACACGAGAGGGACCCCAACTTGCAGTTCCTGACCCCCTGAGTCTGGGGTTAGGGTTGCATAAAAAGTATTGTAGCTAAGATAAGATATTCCTTTAGTATAGTTACAGCAGCAACAGTAGTTCCTAGACACCCCCTCCTGTGTTGGGGGGAGGGAGTCGTTAGCTGTCATAGTGGACATCTTGGCTGTCATCCTCCGCTCACCCTCTAACCCATCCCAGAACAGAGCCGGACTTCTTCCTGTCAGCTGCTGGAATGCTGCCCCCCCCCCCCCGCCCTCCAGCAGATCACACTGTAGAAAACAGAGTCATAGAAACGTCTTCAGGAGAGACCCGAACACCCCGATAGACCTCAGCCAATAATTTAATGGTCACTATTATTGACTTGCTCCTGACATCACTTCACCGTTTCACTCATGGCACATCTCGGTCATGGCTAAATGCTGAATAACGCCGATCCCAGATCGATCTCAAGGGGTGACATGTGATCATAATCAAGACACGGATCTTCCAAATATCATAGATGTATTCAAACAAATACAAATTGTAATCAAGCAACGGAATGAAATTGAAAAGGTCAAAGCTGCAACAGTAAATATAAAAAGCTTCTATTTTTGGTATCGATTCATTTTGCTGGCTCAAAATGTTCCGTTTCTCCCTGTGGGAATGATCTCGAGCCCAGATCCAGGTCTGTTCTCAGCAGACGACACAAACAGGAAGTGGAGCCGCGTGATCTGAAGGTTCTGGGTAAATGGAAGTGAAAAGCAACAGTCCTGTCTGTGATTAATGTTCCGTTTCCAGATTTATTTTCTCAGATTGTGACTAAACGTGAGAGTTCTGCTCCTGATTCATTCCACTGTCATTCAACATTTAGTGGGAGCGTATTGTAACCCCGATGGAACGTGTTGTCTGAGGGAACATTCGTTTTCGGTCTTTTGTTGCCACTACGACGCCTGTCAATCAACTTTGTGGTTTTTAGTAAAGAATATTGTTTTATAAATAAATATTACCAAAACGAACCCCACTGAACAAAAATATCAAATTCCTGCAAACACAAAATGATTATTATGATGATTATGAGATTCGTCGCTCTGGAGTGATGACAAGATTAAAAGTCAATATTAATATCCACTATAATAATCAATAGTTCTGCGCCTTTACCTGGAACACGAGCACATTCTTCTGGTTGTATGTGATACTCGGGATGCTGACCTGAATTCCAGCAGCCTTTTTTGATGATGCCGTTTAGGCCAAAATGGACTTGGTCACTTCTAAATAATAAATGAAGATAATGATCTGAGGGCCGAAAAAAAAAAGATATCATCTAATTATTAATGTTTCATAGAGCCTGTTTGAAGAAAGGTGTTACTCAGACTTCTCTGAACATTACGCAGTGATCCAGAAGAGATCCTGGATTCTAGATCACTTTGCGTTTTTCTGTAAGTCAATACAATAGCGATTCAAAATTGGTTCCACGATATCTCATGTGATTATTGACCGATTTTTGACACAGTCATGTAGGGGGGGGGGGGGGGGGTCTCTATCTCACCAACGAATTTCATTTGGATCGGATCCAGAATGAAGTTAGTAAAAAAAATATATAATTTGAACATTAAACCCATTCATGGATTCAAGAATCAGCTAAAAATACACATCAACTCTGATTCACGTTTCCTTTTCATGGTTGGTGTATAAAGACACCGAGAACAATCCAGAACCTTCTGGTGCTGATCCAGATCACCATGTGGACGGTGTAGATCCAGTTAGGAGTGGACCTTTGAACGCCTCCTTCGGGCTTTTGTGTGGAAACAAAATGTTTTTCTCTCAAACACTTGACATGAAAGCTAACCAGTGCCAAACAAAGGTTCCATTGTAGTGAACTGCAGCGCTGAGGTAAAGCCACTGCTGTGAGTGTGAGAGAGAAGATGAAAGGTGAGCACCCACAGGTTAAGTGATGTGTGCCCACAATCCTTTGCTGCTGTCCCTCCATTGGGCTCTAACGGAGTACACCGAAGCCTGATGCCTGGCTAATCCCAGAGTTCCTATGGCACTGCTCTGAGCTTAGCACAGGGCTTAACTAATAGCTTTCTTTTCAAATGATCGCTTTGCTACACGACTTCAGAAGAGGGCAGCAAGCATGAAATTCAATTACGGTGCACACGCTCCACAGCTCGTCCGTTTTAATCCCTCGTTTACCCTCAAGAATCCTCGGCCTCCTCCAGCTGGACCTTTTCTCTGAGGACTCGTGTGCCTGCTTCAAACTCCGGAGACTCACTGCCTCCTTCTCCTGCTGCATGTTCTGCTTTTCCTTCTGAAGAACATCCACAACTGGTTCATCTCCACTTTCATCGTCTCAGCAAAACAGTCTTCATCTAGTCTTTGGTGCAAATTCAACACAAGGCTTCCTGACATGGACCTCGGGGGACTTCCTTTGGTGGGACGTTATTGACATGGACCTCGAGGGGACTTCCTGGTGGGACGTTACTGACATGGAACTCAGGGGGACTTCCTGTGGTGGGACGTTATTGACATGGACCTCGAGGGGACTTCCTGGTGGGACATTACTGACATGGACCTCGGGGGACTTCCTGGTGGGACGTTACTGACATGGACCTCGAGGGGACTTCCTGGTGGGACGTTACTGACATGGAACTCAGGGGGACTTCCTGTGGTGGGACGTTATTGACATGGACCTCGAGGGGACTTCCTGGTGGGACATTACTGACATGGACCTCGGGGGATTTCCTTTGGTGGGACGTTACTGACATGGAACTCAGGGGGACTTCCTGTGGTGGGACGTTATTGACATGGACCTCGAGGGGACTTCCTGGTGGGACATTACTGACATGGACCTCGGGGGACTTCCTGGTGGGACGTTACTGACATGGACCTCGGGGGACTTCCTGGTGGGACGTTACTGACACGGACCTCGGGGGACTGGTTCATTGTGGCAACAGAACATTAGACTTTGCCCTGGGAGCTATCCATTTCCTGTTTCCTACCAGAAGTCAACATTTCATGCCCAAACCTTAAACGTCCACTTACTCTTTCAATCAGATTTTTATTTTATTTTTTACTCAAACTGTTAAAACATAATTTAAACCCAGATAAGTCAGAACATCATGATATCAGTTCCATGGATGACTTCTGTAGCACTTTAGACTCCTGTCTAAACCTCTACAACCTCAGGACACAGAAAGCGAGGACACAGAAAGTCAGGACACAGAAAGCCAGGAGACAGAAAGCCAGGAGACAGAAACCCAGGACACAGAAGGTCAGGAGACAGAAAGCCAGGCGACAGAACGTAAGGACACAGAAAGCCAGGACACAGAAAGTCAGGAGACAGAAAGCCAGGACACAGAAAGTCAGGAGACAGAAAGTCAGGAGACAGAAAGCCAGGAGACAGAAAGCCAGGACACAGAAAGCCAGGAGACAGAAAGCCAGGACACAGAAAGCCAGGACACAGAAAGTCAGGAGACAGAAAGTCAGGAGACAGAAAGCCAGGAGACAGAAAGCCAGTAGACAGAAAGCCAGGACACAGAAAGTCAGGAGACAGAAAGCCAGGAGACAGAAAGCCAGGAGACAGAAAGCCAGGAGACAGAAAGCCAGGAGACAGAAAGCCAGGAGACAGAAAGTCAGGAGACAGAAAGCCAGGACACAGAAAGCCAGGAGACAGAAAGCCAGGAGACAGAAAGCCAGGAGACAGAAAGCCAGGACACAGAAAGTCAGGAGACAGAAAGCCAGGAGACAGAAAGCCAGGAGACAGAAAGCCAGGAGACAGAAAGCCAGGACACAGAAAGTCAGGAGACAGAAAGTCAGGAGACAGAAAGCCAGGAGACAGAAAGCCAGTAGACAGAAAGTCAGGAGACAGAAAGCCAGGAGACAGAAAGCCAGGAGACAGAAAGCCAGGAGACAGAAAGCCAGGACACAGAAAGCCAGGAGACAGAAAGTCAGGAGACAGAAAGCCAGGACACAGAAAGCCAGGAGACAGAAAGTCAGGAGACAGAAAGTCAGGAGACAGAAAGCCAGGAGACAGAAAGCCAGGACACAGAAAGCCAGGAGACAGAAAGTCAGGAGACAGAAAGCCAGGAGACAGAAAGTCAGGAGACAGAACTTCCTCCACACTCAACAGAAAGGCAGATGTGTTGCTGTTACAAACTAAAGGTAGAGCATTAAAACACGACTGACAAACCTCGACGCAAAGTACAGAACATATTGGTTGACCCTTGAAAGCAATGATTCTGCCATATATCAACGTCGTCCCATCGTCTTAGGGACGGACAACATGTGAGACGAGCTGGTGAGAGTATTTGCAGTGAGAGTATGTACGTATGCACGCCTTTGCCTTGTTTTGGTTCCATGAGTCGGATCATTTTCTCTTTAGTAATGCTAGCCTGGTAAAAACGTGAAGCTAAGCTTTTCATGAACTGAGTAAGGAGCCAGCCTTTCTGTCTGGAACCAAAGGTCAACCAAAGGTCAATCATTTGAAAAGTCAGCGTGTAACTCGGCGGATTCTAAACTGTTTATGTTGGGAACAGAAAGTTTGACAGCTGCAGTAACAGTAGCAGTAAAGATGTCCATGTCACCCCCATAGGCTATATGTGCTGCGGCCTCCAGGCCCGGTGTCGGCAGAGGTCCGAGGTGGGCCAACACCAGATGAGCCAAGCAGGCAGGACCGCCAAGAAATGCAGAGGAGGTTTCCTGCCCCGGATCCCGGGCTGGGAACACAGTATCCCACATCCCCTTCCCATCTCCAGCCCCCCAGAGGATGGGAGACAGAAGAGGGATCACACTGTGTTCCTCCACTCAAAATATAGTACCTCCACTTAGCTCTGCTGGCTCCGTCTTTTCTGTCCAAAATTGACCATCTGGCTTCGTCTCTTGCCCGTTCCCTTGGACTTTCACTTATTACCTCGTTTTTTTCTCCCTCCCTCCCCAGTTTTGTGACACCCCTCTTCCCGTCCGGTACATGTGGATGTGCATGTTGTTGCCTGTTATGGTTTGGCCTGTCGTCTCGCACTGATTCACAAATTTGCAATGTAAAATGACATAATACTGGGATTTGTGCTGAATGGCCGCGTCCCCAGTGGCTTTTCATTTTGATAAATGTCCAATCTGATGTCCTGGGCCTTCAGGCTGCAGAATCCAACAGAAGCCAAGAGCGGAGACCACAGCAAAGAGAGACAACTCGGCATGAGAGTCCAGTCCAGGAAGGGCCTGCCCTATTCCTCTCCCAAAACAATAACAAGGGAGAAAATCTAGATGATGAGTCTCTGCTGGGCCGTTTCACATAAATGTGAGCGGAAGACAGACGGACTGAGGCATGCTGTGGCTGAGAGGGGACATTACTAATCCCTCATCCGATATGAAGCTAACAGCCAACAGAATGTATGGGAAATCCGTGTCTTCTGTCTCAGCCGACAGGGATTGTGTCTTGAGGGCCAGGAAGCTGGGGACGCACAAATCAGTCCTCAGAGACGCTGAAATCCAACGTGATGTCCGGCGGCTCCGCGTGAACGCTCACACTGTTTACTCGCTAAATAAAAGGACGAGAAAAGCTGAAGACAACAAGCTGAATAAAGGCCCCATGGGGTCGCTGGTGTGGGGGCGGAGAGACGAATAGAAATAGCAGCCCCCACCGCAGGGAAAGCCCCCGCAAACTCTGAGACAACAACCGCAGGCCTGTGTGATGGACGCACAGCCGTGGCAGCGGCGGCCGGTGGAGGAGCAACGCGAAGCGGGAACCTAGATGGGAATATATAAGGGACCCTAGATGGGAACCTAGATGGGAACCTAGACGGGAACCTAGACGGGAACCAGATGTGAACCTAGAAGGGACCCTAGATGGGAACCTAGATGGGAACCTAGACGGGAACCTAGACGGGAACCAGATGTGAATCTAGAAGGGACCCTAGATGGGAGCCTGGAAGGGAACCTAGATGGGAACCTCGCAGGGTCAGTGTTCTTGAGAGGCCCCGAGGGAGGCCGGTTGGCCAAACTGACATGAGGTCAATGAATGACTTGTTGACGTCAGCCATTGTTCACATAGTTTAGTCATGTCATCATGGCACGTACAAGTAAACAAGAGTAAACAAGAATAAACAAGTAAACAAGAGTAAACAAGTAAACAAAATATCTCTTGTAGACGAGACGACTCACCGTGAGGGTTGTCTCTGTTAACGACGGTTTATACATTCAAAACATTTGATTTTGGAGGTCACCATCATCATCACCATCATCATCATCATCAAAAAAGTAAATTTAAATTAAACAGAAAAATGATTGCTTAACTACATTCTCTCATTTTTATGTTGAGCTGAATGAGCACATGTATCAGTTCCCATGGTAACAACATCTGCATTCTGGTCTATTACTTGTAGTAATTTTTCATAATGGGACAAAGTTATCTGATATTTTCCACAGACCCTGATGCAGGCAGTAGACAACAGAGAACCCTAAACAAATGTTCTTGAGCTTAAAAAATATAATGATAAATGTCTCCATCACGGTTAGAAATACCAGCCTGGTGCAGCCGTCAGCGCTGTCTTTGTGAGAGTAAGAGGAGGGTGACTGGGAGCAGCCGTGAAAAAATAAATGCCCTTGTGATGCCCTAAATTGCCTAAAACCTTCTTGGGGGGGGGGGGGGGGGGCGGTCCAGACTGAGGATGTGGATGTAGCTCCGCCCATTTCGGAATGTGTGGGAAACAGAAAGAGGGGGTCTTCCTGACCCCAAAGACAGGACGTCCCACTCACTGCTGACGCTCTGTTGTCCTCGTGGTCTCACGAGTGTCCACGAGGACATCAAAGTACAAACAAAATACTTTTTACTGCTTTTTTTTCCTGCTAGTTCTGTGTTTGAGTTCCAACAGAAAAAGTAGCAGTTAACAAAATGAGCATCAATCGTCTTGTCTTCAGCTGCTTCATCCGCCTTGCGGGTCACGGGCGAGAGGCGGGGTACACTCTGGATGCGTCGCCACGCATACGCATACACCACGAACATTTAAATCAGCTGACCCGTGCTGCATGTACTTGGAGGTGGGAGGAGCCCGCCTCTCCATGACTCTGATGAGGTCACTGAATATATACAGAACGAGCCAATTAAAAGGCTGCGTGTACTCCTACACGAGATAATTGAGAACTTTTACAGGTTGCAAGCAGCGTTTTGTGGGCCTGACTCCTCTGTACCAGCGGCAGCACGATGTGGAGTGTGAGCAGAGCCATGAACATGTCGGCCACACCGTGAACATTTCAGTAAGAGAAGGTTGTTGTACGAAGCTTCGGTCCTCCAAAGAGATGATAGCACGATAAATCTGACTTGAACTGGCAGGAAGACGGGCCAGGATTCCTATCAAGCACTGTAACCTGGGGTAGACTACAAAATACTAACTCTAATTATAATATCTTCCTTATTCACTGAGAAACATGGCAGCTGAAAACCACATCAGATGCGTGCAGGCTAACATTATTATCACGCAAACTATAATAACTAGCTGTTGATTAGATAAAGCTCATCTAAATCAATATTGTATCAGTTTTCTGATGCACGCCAGTCCTCCAAGTGACATGAATAACAGTCAGAACTACATTTAATATTGCCTAGCTGGTTAATGATGAAGTATTTCTATTGCTATGCAGTATAATCAAGGAGTATTCTTGATTATACTGCAACTGAACAGGCTCTATGAATTGTGACTGAGCACCGATAAGCAACTGGCACAATGAACCGATCCTGGATAAAGGTAGCTCGGACTGAGGACCGGACGTCTAAACGTGATCGAGCATGGGGAAAATCAAACGACCCCAACTGTCCGTCACGCCCTGAAACTGTTGGGTCAGAACAGCTCGGGCCTCGCTGCACCTGCTAAACAAGCCCAACGCCGCTCTGAGGCTCTGACAGGGAAACGTCGAGAAACAGCTTTCCCATGAGTCTCTGGTCCAAAATAAAACACGGAGCCGCCCACCACGCTGCTGCGACCCTGCCATGGGAACCGGACTCAACCGTTGGATTGGAGAGATTGGAGCAGAATAAATGGAACGTCCTCTCAGAGTATCTCTATTTGCATCGCTAATGCAAATGCTCATCTATCATCAGCAAATAATAAACACACAGCAAAACGGAGGCCACTTCTCTGTGTGTGTGTGTGTGTGTGCGTTTACGGGGGGTGCCACCGGTAGCACCCCGATTCGACCCATGTTCACGTTTGTAAGGTTGCCATGCCGACTGGCCTCAGACATGATGATGTGAGAAGAGGAATAAGCAAATCATGGGAGTGAAGAGCCAATGAGATCTGTAAACACACACACACACGCACACACACACACACACACACACACACACACACACACACACACACACACACACACAGCACCACACAAAAGACCATTTATTAAAAAGCTGAAACATCTTTGAAAACCCAAACAGCCCCCCCCCCCAGAAGCTGGATTCACTCAAATGAGTCCAGCTTTTGGGGCGATGCAGCTAAACGGGTTTAACTGAAGCCTCCCAACCAGCACAATTCACCTTTCTCTGCTTGATTCTCAGACTGCGCTCTATTTTAGGGACTTCTGATGACTTCGTCTTGGCCACAGCTCCCTTTTTCCACTCGAGAAAAAAAGTTATTCACAATCCTCCCAATAACTCAGTACTGTTTGTCCAGCGCGATAAAGCAAAACGAGCATTCTCAATCTGCATTTGCATTCTTCAGAAGAGAATGGCTGGAGCAATACGGTTTGCTGCGTCCGCCTCCCCCTGCTGCAGGGAGGCTGTTTACACGGGGACTGTTCGGAGATCCAGAGGGAAGACAACACCTCCCCACAAAGAGGTCTCTGTGGGTGGGCAGCGCCTCACCCACCCATCAGCCAAGATGCAGAAGAAGAATAAAACTCTCAGAGGAATTGACAGACTTTGTGCCAAATAGTCCATTTTATGACACGGCCCTCCTCTCGGCTGCATTATCTGGACTTTAGAGGCTGTCAATGTTGAGAAATGAGCAGAGATAATCCTCAAAATAGAAACAGAAGGTCGTTGACGGAGGGGATCCCCTTGAATCGAGTCCTTTTGCGGCCACTTTAGGGAGCAGGTCAATACCAGAGGTCAACTGATCTGGGGTCAGCAGACAGAAACTCAGATGCTGTGCTGCTTTCAGCTATTTTGTCTTAAAGTAATCAAAAGCACACGCTGGAGGGATTCCCAGAGTGTATTTCCAGAGAGTACAAGCGAAACCGCTTTGGCAGCCGGATAACGTGGAGCGAGTTACAAGCTGACCTCTTATTGTGGAGCACAACCGGGTTTTAGGGCCTGTAAACGGTTCCTCTTAAGTCTATAATGCTACAATTGGGACTACTGGGCCCAGTAAACTGGGAGGCCTTCAAACACAGGTATGAAACCAGCGGTGCGGAGCCGCCATGTTGTCCTGCAGCGCTCAGCGACACCCACACACACGAGGGAGTCTTTAGCATCTTAGTGCCACAAGTAAAGCTGAAAAGAGCAAAACTGCAAAAGGCACAAAGCACATTTAGGAATGGACAGTCTGGCTCGGGACGTTCTCACACTGGATGTCATGTTTCCTGTGAAGTAGCTTGTAGACGCTCAACCCAGACCTCCACCCCACTGGGGACTCTCCAACTTTAAATTCATTGAGCTGTGCACGTCAGATCTAAAGTATGTGTCTGGCTCGTTAACCTATGGGAACTTGCATCTATTATAAGTGGTTGTATTTCTTTGGAATCACTTTTTCTCCATCCCCCCCCCCCCCCCCCCCCCCCCCCCTGGGTTTTGTCGATTCTGTGACTCCACAGCTAAAAGCACCAAAGACCACAGATTATGATACGTCCTGCTCGGCTCGGCTATCCGGCCTGGAATCAGATATCATCCTGCCATACGACTCCTGGCATCAAAAAGCATCAACACATGGACGGCATGCAGAGTGGAACATGGAGTTGTTGGAGGATCACCTGCCAGTGCAGCGATTTATCTCCTCGCTCTGACTACGCTGAACTTCTGCATGACTTATTCTTTCAACAGAATTTACAGGCATCAAACTGAAACACTTTGTTCTACACTCAGCCTCCCATCCCGGCACAGAGGCGGTGCAAGAAGCCTCCATCCGACCATCTGAACCTCATTACTCTGTTTATGACTTGGTATCTTGTCTTGTTTTTCAAGTAATTCATGGGTCACAGACTTGAACCTGTGATTCACCTAAGATTGGGCGGGAAGTGAGGGATGCATATATACATATACATATATATATGTATATGTATATATATGACATGTGTGACATGTTAAATTTTAAATCCCCATGGAATCCAGTCACTCCTATTTATGAGTCTGAAAGTTAATCCCCTGAATCCCAATCCCAACTACCTATCTTGGAATCCCTGCACTGATGTAAGGGTGGTCTTAAAAAGCCTAAAGATAGGGAGGGCATGGATTCGAAGGAATGCACCTACTGTATGGACAAAATTCCATCTGAGTGAAAGGCGCTGTTGGAATATTGTCAAAGAACGCTTGCTCTGATCCTTTTGACTCGGTCCTCTATCAGTCCTTGGACCACTTTAGCTTTAAAGCATGCATGGGTCTCCGTGACAGCAAAAACTCCCCTTCACCATAGGTCAAGCAATTCACCCCAAGCTAAGGAATTATAGGAAGCTGAGACATCGTCAGATGATAATCCCCTCTAAGGTTCAAAGATGGAGGCCATTTTTCATAAAGCTTTATTAGAAAGAATCTCCCCTGATCTAAACGTGGCTTAGTGTCATGCTTCGGGAAGAAGAGTAATCGCGTGTTCACCTTTGACCCAGAGGAAGTCGTAAAAGAGTAGGAATCTGCTGTCAGTAAAAGGCATGAACTCTTCTGAGGTCATGAAACGACGCTGGCATGAGGTCCAGAGTACCTCGACACGTACCTCGACGAAGTAACAGTGGGTGGTCGTGTAGGGTGGAGGTGCGTGTCATACGTCCTACCTCATCAGCGAGGCATCCTTCCTGGAAAATGACTTAAAATAAATAAACACATAGAAACATATACGTATACAGTATTTATGAGTACAGAAACCAGACGGATGCCTGAGTGACATTGGTTTCGTGTTGCCGTCTAAATAATCACACACTGCTGAGACTCAACAGTAAAAAGGCTACACGAGCTTCTCCGTGACATCCTGTAATAAATGTCTCCACCATGATACGGACAAAAGGCACGCGGTGGAGCAGGCGAGGCACGCGGTGGAACAGGCGAGGCACGCGGTGGAACAGGCGAGGTACGCTGTGGAACAGGCGAGGCACGCCGTGGAGCAGGCGAGGCACGCGGTGGAACAGGCGAGGTACGCGGTGGAACAGGCGAGGTACGCCGTGGAACAGGCGAGGTACGCCGTGGAGCAGGCGAGGCACGCCGGGGAGCAGGCGAGGCACGCGGTGGAGCAGGCGAGGCACGCGGTGGAGCAGGCGAGGCACGCGGTGGAACAGGCGAGGTACGCCGTGGAGCAGGCGAGGTACGCCGTGGAGCAGGCGAGGCACGCGGTGGAACAGGCGAGGTACGTGGTGGAACAGGCGAGGTACGCCGTGGAACAGGCGAGGTACGCCGTGGAGCAGGCGAGGCACGCCAGGGAGCAGGCGAGGCACGCGGTGGAGCAGGCGAGGCACGCGGTGGAGCAGGCGAGGCACGCGGTGGAGCAGGCGAGGCACGCCGTGTCGGACACGGCCCCTGTACAGGGATACACACCGTGGTATTTTGGGAGGGAACTTTTATAAGGAGTAAAAATGTACATGCCGGTATCATGTGGGGCTGTAATCTGTAAATCCCTGCAGACTGCTCATAAAATCACCGCATTGTGAGTGGGAGGGGTTTTACTCAGGGGAACAAATGTAACAGCTCACTATGGGATGAGGTTACAGTGTGAGCATCACACAGGGTGGGGTGGTAACAGTTCACCTGCAATCAATCACTTTAGCAGGTTACATGTACGTTACTGACGATTACAGGTCTCATCCAATGTCAATATGAATTTATTTAAATTAGTTCAAAAATAAATGACGGAGAATAAATTCACATCGAGAGTCTCTGGCTCAGCGGTCCGACTGTTGTCCGCACGACACAGATCAACAAGGCGTGACTCAAAGAGCGAAGGGAAAGAGACGAGATCAGCGGCATCAGTGGAGCGAAGACGAAGGAAGGATGAAGGCTGGATAAACAGTGAGTCTTCTTTACAAGCTGCTGGCTATAGAGGACATTTAATGTCATACGCTGACACACCTCCTAATATTGAATCTAGTACCAACATACAGTGCTACACAGGCTGTTTGCTGAAGAAGAAGAAGAAGAAGAAGAAACATCTGATCCCCGGTAGTCTTCATCGTCTAACACAACTGTGCATCATTTTTAAAGCACCAGAATAAACATAATCAAATTATAATGCTGAGTCACTATCAAATCTCAGCTTTGATGAAAAACCATCCCTAAAAACAAGCAACAAACAGACAACAGGACAATCTCCTTGGTGACGGGAGGGCTGAGTCAATTAAAGATTCAGGTGTTTTCATTTAGAAATTTCATTTTGTGTGGAAACAAGACCTTTGAAAGGTTTCCATGATCAAACAAATTCTCAAATGCCAAAAGACTATAAAAAGGATGAGTGGGAAGTTTCATTTCACGACATTCCTTAACTGCATTTCATTTAGAGTCGTGATGTTGCAGTCAGGATTAAGTGTGATTCGGCCTCCTTCAAAGCGAACACCAACATTAGAAGGTTCAAGCGTGTCTCCGTGCTCCAGCCCAGGTCCAGGTGGAAAACCGTTTTTGGGCAGTCTCACAAGTTGAGAAGCAAACCGTGGAGCTACGGCTTCCATGGCAGAGAGTTTTAAATACATATTCTCTTTTCAAACATCCAGAATAAATTTTAAATCGGGTTTCCTCGCTGGTTGCTACGGCGCCGCCTAGAGTCCTCTTCCTGTCAGAGAGACAACAAACACTTTACAATGCGGCTCCATGAAGGTTACTGTCAGGAAGTCTGTCAGAGTTAACATCGTCAGAGGAGTTAATGTGTTTCAGCACTGTTGTCATGGTAACGGTGCCATACTAGACAGCACCATTGTAATCCGAATACGTACTGAGTAACACAGTGAGAATGATTTATCTAAGGTAACATATCACCTTTAGCTGGATCTTCCTAAATGTAATTAGCCTTTTATTTCTCACAATTAGAAGCTAGAGGGGGAAAAATTGATCTAGAGCCATCAATCACACCAGACTCACCCTGTAATCAACTACTGATTCATCTGAGATCCTCCCCTGCGTCTTGGTCCCTACCGGGTCTGTACCAGGTCTCTACCGGGTCCCTACCGGGTCTCTACCGGGTCCACAGTCCTGCTGCCATGGCTGGCATGGGTTCGATAATACCTCTTCCTTTCTCTCTTGCGTTTCCTTTTCTACAGCTGTAACAATCAATACTTGAAAAAATGCCCCCAAAATAGGACCAGCCGGAGATATTAACAGACAATGAAACAAGCAAACAGCGTGCTGCATTGAGTCTGACCTCCATCATCAGACACGGTGGGGTCGGGCCTGAACATCTGCCCGCTTCAAAGGATCAAAGGAACATTGCTGGACCCCTGGAAGCTGGACCCCTGGAAGCTGGACCAGCCGATGACGCCGCTCGGACACGTCCTCCTCCTCGCCACGAAAACACGCATGTAAGCAAGTGGCCAATAAACACAGGAGAATAGCATGACAAGAATGTGCGCCCAGTTCATCCCACAGCGTTCCAGCAGCTCTGCCAGTCCCAGCGGGATCGGGGACAGGGCGTGACGGGAAAGTGGCCACGTTCCAGTCAATTGAAGAAGACTTCGTTTCCACACCTTGGAGCCAAAGGCCTGAGCTTGTTACATCAGGCTGCCCGCCGCATGTTTGTAGTTGGTACGGCGTGATTCCAGACAATGAGGAAGACAATGAGGAAGAGGGTCCGGCTTGTTTACAGAGACTCGAGCACTATCCTGCACAAACGACCCCAAAAACACAGCAGCAGGCTCTCAGCTTGTATGTTCCTTCATGGAACACGGGCAGAGTCTTTAAATAGACCAATGAATTAAGATCCGGTACTTGATTCTGCTTTCATATCAAGTCAGCCGAACTGAGTGGAGCGATAACAACCTCCGTTTTATGATGCATAGTTCATTAAGTTTCTGAGTCACAGAAGAAACAAGGCTAGCCTGCGCGCTTTAATAGCCCCTGTAAACATAATTCTTTCCCATGTGATAAGAGCACTACAAACCCTCTTCAAGGAAATGACGCTGGAATGAAGTCATGCCGTTTCTCCTCGCTACTCTAATGACAGCATCGAGTGTTTGGTTTCGAGGAGCGGCCAACAACAACACCACAAACCTATAAATTCTGTTACAGCATCTTGTGCAGCTTTAAGGCGGAGGGGAAACGATCTCTCATCTTTATCATCAATAATCCCAAGAAAGAAAAGCCACTTGATTGGTGTTGTGGACGTCCGTTTCCTCTACAGTGATGGATTCTGCTGCAGGACACCAACAAAACCAGTAAAAACCCGGAAGTTTCCACAACCTCGTCCAGGTTTAGCGGTCCACACCAGTGCCCGTCTCTGACAGTTTCCCTTTGGTCTTTTTCAGCCCCGTTATTTTGATCTATGAAGCGGGCAGCTTAAAGGTGAGAGAGTCTAAAGCAGGAGAAGCAGGACCGCCTCCCACTCGTCCCGTCACAAGCGGCAAAGGTCAAACTGGCCGGTTGAAACGCCGCGCTCGTTTGAACGACCAGCGCCGCTAGCATCGCAGAGCAGCAGCACGCCTCTGAACAAAACCTGCTTGCTGTCATTGTCTCCAGGGAGGAAGCGTAGAACTTCCTCATCACGTGTCACAGCCAGCGTCCTTAACGTGCTGCTCAATTACAAGTCTTAGTGGCAGAGGAGGCAACCAAGAGTGACGATCCAGGTAGCATTCAACAGGAAACATTTCCTCAGCCAATTACCCATGAGCTCACATGTTGCCAAAACAGCCGCTAATCCGGGTGGCGAGCGCCCAGAGGGCCGAGCAGATTAGCAGGCTCTGCTGGGCCGACGAAGAGGAGCGGTGCGGTGCGGCTAACAGGTGAATCGATCATTCATTACGAGTCGAGGCGGATCCATTGACGTCTTGCAAAAGAGAACAAACAGTGCAAATCCGTAATAAATCTGTGTTATGCATCGTAGACAAGTCAGGCATGGAGATGGGATTAATGGCATTTACAAAGCTTCACACTTTCCACAAACCTGTTCCAGTGCACGCTCAGACCAGAGTAATACAAACCAGCGACAACTTTCTTCACGTATGTGTCACAAGATAAATGATGAGTGCATAGAAAAATGGACCAAACACACACACACAAGCTAAATCCAGAGCCATTCCACACTTCAGTGCTTAAAGCGCTGCGATAGTGATAGAGCCGCTGCTTGTGCCACAAATCGTCTGGGAGCCACGTGTCCTGTCATCATAGCGGTCCAACGGCGAGCTGGCGGTGCACCAAGTTTATAACAGCAAGACAGCGTCTGCTGTGGAGGGACGGAGCCTCGTCCATGTACCGTAACCACAGACAAGGATAACGTACACAGCCATCACTTCATCAATGTGTGTGAAGACACGGCAGTCACCTTGTTCTCTACGGGGGCCTGTCAGGCCCATTTAAATGTAGTCCAACACAGAAGAATCACCAACACATCTGCACATCTGCATCTTAAGAGCTTGAACAGTTTGAACTGAAAAACGAGAAGGAAAATAAAGAAAGTTGGAACAAAAGTCCAAATCACTTGTTTCCAGTTGGACACATTTAACCATCATGCTGTTTCTCAAGATATCATGTGAACGCTTTTGGGATTATCAAATTCACCGTCGTCCTGAATGCAGCAGAGTCCAACATGAAGTCTCCTTTTGCTTCGGTCCACGTCTGGGAAATATGTGTCTTTAAGTTGCTCGGTCCTCTAAGACAAGCCGCTCGAGCTGCCTGCCAAACCTGAGACATTTTTAATTCTGTTGGGAGGCAGCTTCAGGTTGTCTAAAAAGTCCCGCCGTCAGTCTGTGAGCTGATCCACCGTAAGATAAAAGGCCCACATGCATAATAATAATAATAATAATCCGTTAGCAGAAATAACTGCATTATTAACCGAGACCAGACACACCTGAGAGGAAGGCCGCCGCCATTAATCTGCGTTAGACGCAGCACCTGGTCTCTGGCTGTCTCCCATCGATGTGTCCCACTCCCAGGCCCAGACTCACCCGAGCCCAGACACACCTGAGAGGAAGGCCGCCGCCATTAATCTGCGTTAGACGCAGCACCTGGTCTCTGGCTGTCGAGACGTTAACATGTCTTCAGAGACCGGTGGAATGTAATGCAGCCACGACCGCTCAGCCTCACTTTGGAGACAATCTGGAGACAGGTTTTTTTTTTTTTTCCTCTCAAATTGAGGCTCTAGAAACAGAGGAAAGAATCCAAAATGACTAAACCCTTCATTTTGGGTAAACCTTGTTTTTTTTTTCATCCTCCAGACTTTCACCATAACCAAGAAACATGACAATGTAATTTAGATATTGGGACAGCACGGGATCTTATGCAGAAACCCCCATTTAATTCAGAGATTCTTTGTTTTGCATTATTTTCCACACAAATACATTGAAAGTTCTAACCTTCTATCACTGCTGGACGCCGGCGGAACGCTGAGGCAGAGGCACATCACGACTCAGCTCGCCTCCAGGTAATCTCGTCAGTCAAGACATTTGCTTTCCTTTCCTTAACTTCAGCAAGAAACAGAAGACAACTTCAAACTGCTAACGTTGGTCAGAATTGATGACACTCAAACTGCTCTTCATTCATTTCAGCCTCTATTGACCCGCTATCTTGTGTCACGATGGCTGCCACGAGGGGCCCACTCTGATCGTAGGGAAATGGATTCAGATACGGGGGTCCAGATCTGGACTCTGATTTCCCAAGGAGCCTCAAAGGCCAATCACGTTACAGGGCCGAGAACCCAAACGCACGAGAGGGTGGGAGGGAAGTCCAAATCCAGAATTTGTTCCAAGAGGAGTTCACAATCCAGGTAATCAATCCGAACAGGCAGACAAGTCCGACAAAGGATAGGCAAAAGACAGACATCTTAAAACCAGGAAAAGAAACAGGAATGCTGAAAAGTAGGTATAAGCCAGGGACAGGGAATCTGGCAGCTGAGCAGCAGGTGGCCATCGCAGCGCAGGTGATGGGAATGAGCCTGATTGGTGCTCGGAGGATCAGGATAGACAGGAAACATTAAAACAGCCCAGGCAGCAGCTGTGGCCAATCAGCTCCTGCATCAGGAGGCAGATGCCTCCGACAGTTTGAACTCAGCACCTCTCGATTATATTAACACCTACTCATTCCGCTTTAGAGTGGTGGAGCAGTGGATAGCGCTGTTGCCTCACAGCAAGGTTCTGGGTTTGTCCTGTGTTTAAGGTAATGTAAGATCCAGGCTTCATCAAATCAAACTAAATGGGGACAACATTCTTGATTCTGCAGCATCTTTAAATCCTCTTAAAATGTAGGCGCTCTTTTTTTTTTAGTGGGATACTTGATTAGTTTAGTGTTTCCTGAATTCCAGTACTTATTTTGAATAATAAGCCTAAAATCACAATTATAATAAGAGAGGAAATAGATTTGTTCTCATGAAAACAGATCAAAATAAGTTATTGGTACATTTTCCAGCCAATAACTGTAGTCCATCATGAATCCTCGTGTAACGGCTGCCAGAGGCTGCATTCAAGCCGTCACTGGCAACAATTAGTTCATGATCTGGGCCTTATTGTGGCCGGCTGATGCTGTACTCACAGCCACAAGGAGAGGAACCCTCTCACCGTGCACAGAAAGGACTTTTCATTTACCAAATAGCTTGTTTACGTCAGGCCTGGGAATCCAGCAAACAAACAACCACGAGCAGATAAATGTTTGTTTTCTCCGAGCAGGTCATTTGCAGGGAATGCAAGCTGTTTGGTTGTCGAACGATGCAGATATTTAGTTAGTGTGTGTGTGTGTGTGGACGTGAACACATACAAATACAGCGTATGCATGTATACATGCATGTTTTGTCTTGGGCCACCAAGCATGTGCATGCACTTAAGAGCCACTCTATGTAAATGCTGTATGTAAATATGAAATGGTCAAATGTTTATGCAAATGTGATGACCAAAGTAATGGGGGGGGGCTCACATCACACAAATATTGATTGAGAACATCTGCCTGATGGGCGTGGTAATGATGCTCCAACGAGAGTTCTGCAAAGTAACTCAAGTTATAGAACACAATGGCGTGTTGCCGTCTTTACGTAGAAAGTCTAAGTCTGAATAGTGACATCACTCTAAACTCTACTCATGTCCAATTAAAAGCCAGTCTGTAAACACGACATCCTACTGTAAACACGTAAAATGTATTGCAGCATGCGTGATAGTCGTCAGCGGCGTGCATGTAACCGCGGCCAGATGCTTGGCACGCTCATGTGACGGCAAATTTAAACACTTACAAGTAGTGCGTTACACTGAAAAGCAAATATCATCGTGTTGATCTACTTTTAAGATGCAGGTCATTTAATCATTATGCCAAATATGCTTTTAGTTACTGCTAAGGCTGCCTCTAATTCTCCACCACCCTCGGGGATCCCTCAGGGATCGTTTGGGTAAGATGAGCTCCCTGCGTGTGTCTCTGGACAAACAGTCTGTTCTTAGTTAGATTAATTAAGACAAGTACTTCCAGTGTGTATCTTTAAAGCAACCCAGTGATGCATCCTTCGCACAGGTACGAGTGTGACGGTCAGCGAAGGGTTAAACGACTAGAAGGCATCTCGGTCTGAACTTGGATTACATCTCATGAACTCAATCCCTGTAAGCCATGTCCTAAACTCTCCAAGGCATTAGGCAGATTCTTCCATAAGAATCCATTATGACATCTTAAAACCGTTTTGTGCACAGCGGCAGAATAAACTCATTAAAGACGGGAAAGGTGTCGCTTCGCTTGCCAGATGTGTCTTTGACTTTATCTCTGGAGCTTTTTGATGCTTCATTCCAACCATTTTCACAGAACATCAGAATCTGACCACTTCACCTGCAGTCCAGAGCCCATATTAGGCACCTGCAGGCCCTGACTTATCCAGGGTGGAGCAAAGACTGGAAACAAGAGCATAAACAGTGTCCAGGAATGTCTCAAAAAGCTTCTGTCTAATCCGGAAGATCTTGCTTAGATCTTTAAATGTTGTATTCTTGTTACCCCCCCGCCGAGGAGGTCATGTCTTCGCCTGCGTTGGTTTGTTTGTCTGCTTGTTTGACTGTTAGCAAGATAACTCAAAATGCTCTGGTAGGATCTTGATGTTGTTTTCAGGAAATGTTGGGAATGTTACCAGGAACAGTTGATTAAATGTTGGTGATGATCCACAAGAGATCCTGGATTCTGTACATTTTCGTTAACATTGCAGTAAATGGAGCTTCAAAATGTGTTCCTCAGGATCTCTGATTATTGACCAATGTTTATGGAATTTGAAACAGTCATGCAGGGAGGGGAGGGGGTCAGAATGAGGTCAGGAAAACATGTCACATGTTAACATTAAAGATTTCCAGACACTTATATGAAATATCTCTGACAGTCTTTGGTCAAAACAGCAAACGGCAGCTTGCAGGACAGCGTCCCTCATTTCTGTCTCAAACAGATGCTGCAGGACAACGTCCCTCATTTCTGTCTTAAACAGATGCTGCAGGACAGCGTCCCTCATTTCTGTCTCAAACAGATGCTGCAGGACAACGTCCCTCATTTCTGTATCAAACAGATGCTGCAGGACAGCGTCCCTCATTTCTGTCTCAAACAGATGCTGCAGGACAGCGTCCCTCTTTTCTGTCTCAAACAGATGCTGCAGGACAGCGTCCCTCATTTCTGTCTCTAACAGATGCTGCAGGACAGCGTCCCTCATTTCTGTCTCTAACAGATGCTGCAGGACAGCGTCCCTTATTTCTGTCTCAAACAGATGCTGCAGGACAGCGTCCCTCGTGTCTGTCTCAAACAGATGCTGCAGGACAGCGTCCCTCATTTCTGTCTCAAACAGATGCTGCAGGACAGCGTCCCTCATTTCTGTCTCAAACAGATGCTGCAGGACAGCGTCCCTCTTTTCTGTCTCAAACAGATGCTGCAGGACAGCGTCCCTCATTCCTGTCTCAAACAGATGTTGCAGGAGAGCGTCCCTCATTTCTGTCTCAAACAGATGCTGCAGGACAGCGTCCCTCATTTCTGTCTCAAACAGATGCTGCAGGACGGCGTCCCTCATTTCTGTCTCAAACCGATGCTGCAGGACGGCGTCCCTCATTTTCTGTCTCAAACAGCTGCTGCAGGACAGCGTCCCTCATTTCTGTCTCAAACAGATGCTGCAGGACAGCGTCCCTCATTTCTGTCTCAAACAGATGCTGCAGGACAGCGTCCCTCATGTCTGTCTCAAACAGATGCCTGAGGACAGCGTCTCTCGTGTCTGTCTCAAACAGATGCTGCAGGACAGCGTCCCTCATTTCTGTCTCAAACAGATGCTGCAAGACAGTGTCCCTCATTTCTGTCTCAAACAGATGCTGCAGGACAGCGTCTCTCGTGTCTGTCTCAAACAGATGTTGCAGGAGAGCGTCCCTCATTTCTGTCTCAAACAGATGCTGCAGGACAGCGTCCCTCATTTCTGTCTCAAACAGATGCTGCAGGACGGCGTCCCTCATTTCTGTCTCAAACCGATGCTGCAGGACGGCGTCCCTCATTTTCTGTCTCAAACAGCTGCTGCAGGACAGCGTCCCTCATTTCTGTCTCAAATAGATGCTGCAGGACAGCGTCCCTCATTTCTGTCTCAAACAGATGCTGCAGGACAGCGTCCCTCGTGTCTGTCTCAAACAGATGCCTGAGGACAGCGTCTCTCGTGTCTGTCTCAAACAGATGCTGCAGGACAGCGTCCCTCATTTCTGTCTCAAACAGATGCTGCAGGACAGCGTCCCTCGTGTCTGTCTCAAACAGATGCTGCAGGACAGCGTCCCTCGTGTCTGTCTCAAACAGATGCTGCAGGACAGCGTCCCTCATTTCTGTCTCAAACAGATGCTGCAGGACAGCGTCCCTCATTTCTGTCTCAAACAGATGCTGCAGGACAGCGTCCCTCATTCCTGTCTCAAACAGATGTTGCAGGAGAGCGTCCCTCATTTCTGTCTCAAACAGATGCTGCAGGACAGCGTCCCTCATTTCTGTCTCAAACAGATGCTGCAGGACGGCGTCCCTCATTTCTGTCTCAAACCGATGCTGCAGGACGGCGTCCCTCATTTTCTGTCTCAAACAGCTGCTGCAGGACAGCGTCCCTCATTTCTGTCTCAAACAGATGCTGCAGGACAGCGTCCCTCATTTCTGTCTCAAACAGATGCTGCAGGACAGCGTCCCTCGTGTCTGTCTCAAACAGATGCCTGAGGACAGCGTCTCTCGTGTCTGTCTCAAACAGATGCTGCAGGACAGCGTCCCTCATTTCTGTCTCAAACAGATGCTGCAAGACAGTGTCCCTCATTTCTGTCTCAAACAGATGCTGCAGGACAGCGTCTCTCGTGTCTGTCTCAAACAGATGTTGCAGGAGAGCGTCCCTCATTTCTGTCTCAAACAGATGCTGCAGGACAGCGTCCCTCATTTCTGTCTCAAACAGATGCTGCAGGACGGCGTCCCTCATTTCTGTCTCAAACCGATGCTGCAGGACGGCGTCCCTCATTTTCTGTCTCAAACAGCTGCTGCAGGACAGCGTCCCTCATTTCTGTCTCAAATAGATGCTGCAGGACAGCGTCCCTCATTTCTGTCTCAAACAGATGCTGCAGGACAGCGTCCCTCGTGTCTGTCTCAAACAGATGCCTGAGGACAGCGTCTCTCGTGTCTGTCTCAAACAGATGCTGCAGGACAGCGTCCCTCATTTCTGTCTCAAACAGATGCTCCAAGACAGTGTCCCTCATTTCTGTCTCAAACAGATGCTGCAGGACAGCGTCTCTCGTGTCTGTCTCAAACAGAT
Source organism: Brachionichthys hirsutus (assembly GCF_040956055.1). Classification (NCBI taxonomy): domain Eukaryota; kingdom Metazoa; phylum Chordata; class Actinopteri; order Lophiiformes; family Brachionichthyidae; genus Brachionichthys; species Brachionichthys hirsutus. Next base: position 8,976,037 of record NC_090917.1, on the reverse strand, counting down.
GCTGCAGGACAGCGTCCCTCATTTCTGTCTCAAACAGATGCTGCAGGACAGCGTCCCTCTTTTCTGTCTCAAACAGATGCTGCAGGACAGCGTCCCTCATTCCTGTCTCAAACAGATGTTGCAGGAGAGCGTCCCTCATTTCTGTCTCAAACAGATGCTGCAGGACAGCGTCCCTCATTCCTGTCTCAAACAGATGTTGCAGGAGAGCGTCCCTCATTTCTGTCTCAAACAGATGCTGCAGGACAGCGTCCCTCATTCCTGTCTCAAACAGATGTTGCAGGAGAGCGTCCCTCATTTCTGTCTCAAACAGATGCTGCAGGACAGCGTCCCTCATTTCTGTCTCAAACAGCTCTGCCAGAAAAGCCTCTGAAAACAAAAATGAAAGTAAATTCATTGCGTGCACGCAATGAATGTGCATGCATGTGCACACACACCTTGTGCACGTTTACGCAGGATCGACTGGATGGTTTATTTAGCTGTTTTCGGGTTGATAATGACCCAAACCCTCCATAATAGTCTAGAAACATGGGAAAAGTGAGTTTTTCAGAATATGGGACCTTTAAACCCCATCTGTGAGGGTTGCTATGGCGACTGTTGCTGCAGGTTGATTTCTGAACATCTCGCCTGATCAGCTGACTCTCTGGACAGTTCTCTGCCAGAACATTGTCTCAGTTTTTACAGGTTCTCCTGTTCTACGTGTCGTCCCGTATTCTCTTGTTCTGTCTTTAATACCTGAGGAAACAGATCCAGATGAAATCGGGGCAGATTTTCACAACAAACCGATTTTGTTTTTGGACACTTTCAATAATGTCTCTCAATTGCTAAAGGTGTGTTTTCATGGTTAAGGAAACTGAAAATATAGATGAAGTAATTGTCGGGCCATTGTTTTTGGTGTAAATCACACTATAGGGAGGCTGAGGTGCTCGGCGGAGGTCTGCAGCGCTCTGCTGTTCTTCTCGATGTTCTAACTCAGTCGGGCGCTTTCCTCCATCTAAACTCCGTTTTCTGAATCACATTCCGTAGAACCGGTAAAGCAAACGTTCCGTCAGATCCAGAGGTGTCATCTCCTCTAACATCCTCATGGCTCTTACACAGTAACGCTACCGTGTGACTCCAGTCTGCCAACAAGCCTAAAACAACCCGCCCACTTTACATGAAGCAAAGCCTCTCACTTTGAATTTACAACATGTAGAGGAGGAAAGTGGCCGACAGCACATGCACACACTCTCACAGTCCAAAAGTTACAAAGACGTGAACAAAGCTGACAGCAGCTCTCACAATGTAGAGCAACAAAAGGATGCAAACAGATGTTGTACATCTGGACCAGCTCAATTCAAACACATTACTTATTGCTGCAATTATTCGTGTCCTCCAGTGTAATTAGACATCACAGGAAAGCCATATGCTGGTTCTTAGCAACACAAATGATGGAGGATTCATGAGCCAATTCAGTTTGCGGGAATTCTAATTGGATGCATGTGGAAACGACTAATTCAAGAACAAACCAGTAACGTGAAGCCGATCTGGGTAAAATGAATCACCGGCAATGAGAGGTGAAATAAACAGAGCGAAGCTCACCAAAGCCCAATTAAACGTTAGCTTGGCTAACTAAATGCAGATTAAGCATCCACATGTAAATAATCCATATTCATAATCTAATCCACTCCGTCTTGAACACGTTTTACTGGAGTTTTTTATTCGTTTTTTGCTTGCACTTGTCTTCCCATAAGATTATCGTAATTCCAATATCTTGTTAAAAAACAGTTTTTCTCGACATGGAGGCAGAAAATGTCCCGTCATGATTTCACCTACGACAGCAAACATACACGTCTGATATTTCTGTTTTCATCCGAGTACAGTAGCCGCAGATTATTACCATATTGTTTCCCCTCATATTCACACTGAAGCCGCAGTACGCTTATGCTCAACATACCTAAATGCACAGATTACATTGAGCCACACACAGAAACACTAAAGCTCTGGACATGAAGGAAAAGGGGAGGAAACATCGACACATACGAGTGTTAAGTGAATCGGAGTGTGTCCCGAGGGAAACCAAAGAGAGTGTTATCAGCAAGAGATAACGGATCCAATTGGAGTCCTGTGTAAATGCACACACGCTAGCTACTCCTAGATTAACGCAGTAACCAGGAAGTAGTAGCATAAAAACTGAATATTTGGACACAAAAGAAATCTGAAGACAAAAGACAGATGTATGTTTGAAAATGACAAAATGTACAACCGTCACATTATTATTAATACATTATACTAATCAAATGTACAAGTACAGCATCACACCCAGTCAAGCAGTTTCTATTAATAATCTGGGACTTTGTGGGATCACAGTCGCCTTTACTACGAACAGAAAACGAGTTCTTAGAACCAGACTGTCAGGATGCCTTCCTCTTCCCTCGTGTGTCCCGTGTCTCTTATCTGTCTCTCCTTGTCTGTCTGCGCGACTATTTGATTACGCTTCACCTGCCTGATACTTCCTGCCTTACTCCCCGTCTCAGCTTGACTTCTTGGGTCCTTACTATTCCAGATTATTATAATACAAGTATTGTTGTGAGCACTTTTGCGAGGTTGCTTTTGCATGAGAGCGCTGGTAGCCACCGTTAGCTCTGCAGTAAAGTCCGCTACCGATGTGTAACCAACCAAAGACACTTAAATAACGATGGTCAAACTTAAATAGTTTTTAGCTTTTAGTGACTTAAGTCAGGAAATAATCCCATGATTAAAATATGACCAAAAATAAAGTCGATTTTCATTGAAGGACTAAAATCCGTCACCAACTTCAAATGCCAAAATGAACACGACTTCCCTGAGCTCTAATCTGGAGGAGAAAAGCACTTCCCTTCGCAGCATGGCTAATAAATAGAAATAGAACATCACGCTCTGCAGTACTTTATCTGCAAAGTAACACACCGCTTACGCTTCCTTGGCGCACACAGCTGCAGCTATCAGCTACACAAAAGCCTCGGGCCGTTTCCCTTTCCTTCATGCTGACGGTTCTGTCCCTCAAAAGGCAAAGCAAAGTGAGGATTCCTTTATTGTGGAAAAGTCACACGGGCAACGTTTGTTTTTGGGATGGGATCCTGCAGGCAGTGGGACCGGGACACATCCTAGCAGTGATCTCTTAAGACTCAAAACGTAAACTGCATCATTACGCTAAATTGGGTTTTGCTTAATGCACATAATAGTAAGTAAACAAGTTCCAAATCCGTGAAAGACATATGAAATGCTGCAGCATCGGCTCGCTGCAATCATGTTATTAGTGGAAGAACCCAGATTGTTTGGATATCATATCCCCGTGATAATTAAATCCAAATGTTTGGAACCGGAGGCTTATCCAGTGCACGACTGTTGGCTGCATCACAGATGAATTGATTCAGTGTACATAAATAAGCACACGGATAAGAGGGGTTGTACATGATAGTAAGCAAATACTAGCCTTGTTTTCTTGTAACGCCAAATACTCCAGCTATCGCCCTGTTATGACATCAGAGTGCGAGTTAAAGACAGACGCCTGACATCAGAACCTCGATGTGTGCCTACGTAATGGCAGCTTCTAACAAACATCACACGGAACGCTCAGCCCTCTGGCTTGACTTTCGCTCTGCGCCCACAAACGAGTGTTGGACAAGCGGCGCTGCAAGCCTCAGCGCAGCCTCGTGGTTCCACTCACCGGCATCAGGCTCCGGGGCAGCTGCTTTCCATGAGCAGTAATTGGAATCCCTTGTTTTAATTTGCTCCACTACTGGCGGCTCCGTCCATAACTCATCTCAGACACGTGAGTATTCAACATTTTACATCCAATTTCCTGTGCAGTAATTACCCAGGAGAGATGGGTGTCCTCACAGTCGCTGCTTCCTGCCCCCATAGAGCTCGGCCCGCCACCACGGAGCTGTGAACGATCTGACAGTGACTTCCTTCCTGCTCCAAGTGTCACTCCTAAAGGAATGGAATATCTTCTGTAATATTAGCAACGACAGCAGAGAATTAAAGACAAGGCTGCTTGGCTCGGATCAATTTAAGTGTATGACTTTTCAATGATTGATAGAGCAGCCTGGTTGGTCATGTATGTCCAACTCAGAGAGCACATCCCTCCACCGGGCAGCTCGTTCCCCTCCCAACTGGATCTACACCGTCCACATGGTGATCTGGATCAGCACCAAAAGGTTCTAGATTGTTCTTGGTATCTTTATAGACCAACTCTGAAAAGTAAAAGTGAATCTGAGTTGATTTTTAAATCGATAAATGTGTTTTAATTGTATATGTTTTCCTGCCATTCTGGATCTCGATAGTTTTTGAAGATTGTTTCTATTAATTCCAGACAGAACCGCCTTCGAGGAGGTAATCAGAGAAACATTATTGAAAGCGTCCAAAAACGAAATCGTTTTGTTGTATGCCCCGATTTCACCTGGATCTGTCTCCTCAGGTATTAAAGATAGAACTAGAGAATACGGGACGACACATAGAACAGGAGAACCTGTAAACACTGAGGAACCAGAGAGGATGTTCTGGCAGAGAACTGTCCAGAGAGTCAGCTGATCAGGTGAGATGTGGAACAGGTGCGTCTCGTTCAGTTCAACGATGCCTCTGCAGCTGTGCAGGGCAGAAATCAACCTGCAGCAACAGTCGCCATAGCAACCCTCACAAATGGAGTTTAATCTTAAAATGTAAGATTATTGTCCTGAACTCATTCTGGATCAGATTCTGATGAAATGGTGAGATAGACACCCCCCCTCCCTACACGACCGTGTCAAATTCCATAAACATCGGTCAATTTACTGCAATGTTACCAAGAATTTCAAAGTGATCCAGAATTCAGCATCTCTTCTGGATCATCACCAACATCTAATCATCCTGTTTTCTGGAAACATTCCCAACATTTTCCAATTTCATCAAGATCCGTCCAGAACATTTTGAGTTATATTGCTTTGGTTTTGGGAATCGGTTGGCGTGGTGTGAAACTGTTTAAATTCGGCTTCATGCAATTATTAGATCATAGAAATCAGAATATTTTCTAGCATAAAGCAGGGTGCAAGCTAAAGTTAAATTACTAACCTCTCTGTCTACCAGTGCTCTCATCTCTTCTGATGTTTATGAGAAAGCCAGGAACCAAAAGGAATAATTATTAGTTCTCATGTGAGACTCCGGGGTTTTCTTTGTGGTAATCATTAGTTTGTTTATTTTTGTTCCTTTTCCCGTCTGCACAAATGGGTTGTTCTGCCTGGGATTGATGTTGACTGGGTTTGTTCTCACATTTCTGAGACGCCTCACTGTTTACTTGAATAGGATGCGGATATTTCATTAGGGGTTTAACAGAATCCACTTCTGTTCCATGTCATGCTACCATTCAGGAACTATATCCAAAATAAGGCATTTGCTATTAAGTTGTCACTTTGAGTCAATTGTGTCCTAATATCATCCAGATTGGATTACTAGAGCTCCTTCATCTCTCGGGCTGCCATGGCATGCTAACTGAGCCCTGTGTTTGTGATGAAGAGCAAACAAAAGGCTGGCGACAGGACATGTCCTCTAGCAGCGACTTAGTTCTGGAATATTCTGCTCTCTCGAGGCTTTTGAGGTCAGAACAGAACAAACTTCATGCTTTAATTCCCTGGATTTTAATTTGTTGGGAAGCTGTTTTTATAAATTATTTCAGATATTTTTAAATTATGCTGTGCATATCAATGATTAGAACTCATGTGTGCTTTATTTTACATTCCCTGATGTAAAATTATGGTTAAACTTCCTTCTATTTAATTCTTGCCTTTTTTTATTCACATATACTGTGTGTTTTTATACCCGTATGCGTATCTATTATGTCTGTATGTAGTTCACTTTGGTGCATTTATATATTCACCTCACCAGGATATAGAGTCATTCGGACTAGATAAGTGTGGGTGATTGGAATCTAGAAGAGGGAAGATGATCACAACTGAAGGGGTTGAACTACCTGAAGGCAACAAAACAGATGTGCAGGACAGCTACAAACACCTGGGGATCCTCCAGGTAAATGATGACCATGAGGAGGCAGCTAGGAGGTCAGCCACAGCTAAACGCCTACAGAGGGTGAGGCAGGTTCTCAAGAGTCAGCTGAATGGCAAGAATAAGATCCATGATAAAAATTATCACCAAGTAATCAGGACAGAATATTTGAGAAGCCTCCATGAACACGTTTCTCATGCAGCCACAGCTTAAACGCTAACTGACAAGCATTTCCTCCTGAAGATCCTCATCAGAAGAATACAAGCCTGTGGATGGAAAGGTTCTGCCAAAAGGGCTTCAAGGAGGGAAATCATGACCATATTTACTGCCACCCCTTCCATGTTTTATAGGCTTGTCTTTCATCGTCAGGCTTTGCTCACAGCGTCTGGGAGATGACTGACCTTTCCATTTCAGACGACATCACTGTTTGGACCAAACACTGGAGTGAGCAAGAAATTAGAAGCATGTGGTGTTGGGTTTTTTCTTTTTTTTTTTTAAACGTGTGTCATTATATCTCAGCCTGGCATGCCAACATCGTGTTATCATGTTACATGTTTGAACTGCATTTCATTCACATGCTAAAAAGTACCGTATTTTCCGGATTATAAGTCGCGGTTTTTTTCATAGTTTGGTCGGGGGTGCGACTTATAAATCGGAGCGACTTATATATGCTTTTTTTACAAAATCTGTGAGCGCAGAGACAGTAGCCTACACATTTCTATAACAGGTGTTACAGGGAACTCTGTGACCCGTCAGAATCTGTCGCGGTTTCTGGAGGTTCAGAGTTATCTGTCACACCTGTTATCTAAAAACACAAATTAGAAGGGCTGATTGAAAATGGCGCCGAAAAGAAAGTCATATTCCGCGGCTTACAAGCTTCAGATAGTGAAATATGGAGCCGAAAACGGCAATCGAGCAGCAGAAAGAAAGTTTGGAGTGAGCGAAAAACTTGTAAGGGACTGGCGAAAAGCGGAGGCTACGCTTACTGAAATGAAGAAAACAAAGAAAGCTAATCGCGGGCGACAAGCTAGGTGGCCGCAGTTGGAGGAACGAGTTCACGCATGGGTGCTTGAACAACGTGCTGCTGGGAGAGGTTTGTCAACGGTGCAGTTGCGTCTCCGCGCCCAGGTGGTTGCCAAGGAGGTGAATATAAACGGCTTTGCGGGAGGACCTTCTTGGTGTTACCGCTTCATGCAGCGCAAACGCCTCTCTATCAGAGCTAGGACGACACTGTCCCAAAAACTGCCAGCGGACTTCCAAGCCAAGGTTGACAGTTTCCGCGCGTTCATTGAAAAGCATGTAAGTGATCACAACGTGACACCGGATCATATTATTAACATGGACGAGGTCCCCCTCACTTTTGACATCCCCATGGGCCGAAGTGTTGCAGAGAAAGGGCAAAAAAGTGTGAATATCGTTACAACTGGTCATGAGAGATCACACTTCACAGTGGTGCTGGCATGTTGTGGAGACGGATCAAAACTGCCACCGATGGTCATTTTCAAACGAAAAACCATGCCAAAAATCCAATCCTCCTCAGTTGAAGTCGCCGTGAACGCGAAAGGGTGGATTGATCAAGAAATGATGAACTTGTGGCTCACAAAGTGCTACAATAAGCGACCGGATGGCTTCTTTAGAGCACGCAAAGCTCTGCTTGTGATGGATAGCATGAGAGCGCACATCACACCACAGTTAAAAAATAAATTAAAAGTTCTCAACTCCATACCTGCCATCATCCCTGGAGGCTTAACCAAAATACTCCAGCCACTTGATATCTCCGTGAATAGGAGCTTTAAGTCAGTTTTGCGTAACCTGTGGGAGCAGTGGATGACGGATGGAGAGCACAGCTTCACGGCAACCGGGAGAATGCGCCATGCAACTTTCCTGGAAGTCATTGAATGGATCGACAAAGCATGGGCTTCAGTGACAACCGCAACCATCCTGTCGGGATTCAGAAAGGCTGGAATAATTGGAACTGCAACTGACGACGAGTCTGATGTAAGCGACGTAGAAGAGGAAGCGGCGTCTTGTCTACCTGCCGAGTTGGGGGAGTTGTTCAAAAGTGACACCGAGGATGAAGATTTCCTTGGATTTCGTGATTCGGAATAAAACCTGATATTTTGGTAAACGTGTTAGCATGTTCTTTGTGCTATATGTTGTTTGGTGTTGGATTTTATCAAATAAATTTTCCCCAAAAATGCGACTTATCCTCCAGTGCGACCTATATATGGTTTTTTCTTCTTAATGATGCATTTTTTGGCTGGTGCGACCTACAATCCGGAGCAACGTATAATCCAAAAAATACGGTAATTGTAATGATTTGCTGTTAAAAATCATGGAACCAGTCCATGATTGGCAAAACAAACCAATCTGGATTAAAAGTGTGGAGAATTCTAATTTACCTCTAGGATGGCATGACCCCCCCCCCCCCCCCCCCCCCCCCCCCGTTGACTGACTGAAACACATTCATGAGTAGAATATCAGATGTTTGGCCAGCACATGGGGGGCTGATAGTATGGGGTAACGTCACCACATACTTTGTGGTGAGTCATAGGCTGGAGGCTAAAGGGTTGACAGAGGGGGTATGGAGTGACCGTATGATGCTGTAATTCACCGTAGAGCCTGTCACTTCTCTAAAAATAACAGTCCCTTCAGACCAAAATAGCAGCTCTATTTCTGTTTGGTGTTTCTATTGGACGCGTCTGCTTCGCTCTCGCTGGGAGGCAGGGAAGCAGGGAGGAAGGGAGAGGATGTGTTGTTTGGTTTCCCATTCTTTCCCCCTTAAAAGAGGAGAGGAATCCTGTAAAAAACCTTTTTGATCATCCATAGAAACCATGAATTTCCCCGTTCGTGTTCCTGGTCATCTGATTTAAGACCATGGTCCCGGCTAGCTTGGCTCTCCTGCATGTCATCCATGTCAACCCTAATGACAGGAAGCAAAGTGATACCATTTGGCCTGAAATACAGAGTGTAAGCTTACAGCTAAGCCCTCGGCGTGTTACGACCTCATGATGGAGGTCAAGGCACGTCCAGTGGAAGCACGCAGCTACGAATCACTGCAACGTGAATACATGAGTCCTTCTCCTCTAACTGAGCAGCCTCCTCCGAACCCAACCATCACTCCAGTCCCCTCCAACACCGCTCCGGTCCACATGCAGCTGAGACACCAGCTGTGAGGAGCCCAGGTGAGGCTGACAGACCTTTAAGGGCGTCCAGCTACAGGTTCTAGCCCGCAGCTTTCATCTGCCCCAAACACAGAGGAACCGCTTCAGAGCAATAGTACCTCAAATCTACGCCTCTGTCATATGAACGAAACAAAAGGTGCTTAATTGAAGGTCAAATAAGTCATTCTCATTTGGTGGCCAATCTCTCTTCACAGTGATTGGCCATCAATGAGCCGCTCTCATCAATAGCATAGCATATCAGCTAGCCGTGCTGCTGCTGTCTACCAGCTTCATCGTTCTTCATCGTCTCCAGGGTCCTCAGGAGAAGATGAAGGGGGACAAATACTTCAGTCTCAATCTCCCGTAAGAATCGAAGACTTCCTGCCTCTGAAGTCTTTCTGACCTACTTGTTATCACGCTGCAATGAACATTGTTTTCCTCTCTTCCCTTCTGCAGTGGCTTCCTCAGAGCCACTAGTGGGTTGTTTGTTTACTTCATATATATATATATATATATATAGAATATATTCTGCGTATCTCAGCCTCCGTATTCATGTCTGTGTACTGTTTCACACCAAATTCAATAGAAAGACAGACTCACTAACTCGGGCCACCAGACAATTGTAATTCTATTTATACAGCCCATTTCCAGAGCAGACGTGAGTCAGATATCCAATCCGCTCAGCTTTGTTTCGGCCTCCACCAACTCCTGTAGCTGCTTTGCTACCTCTAACTCTGTCCATCTGCTGGTCGGTGTCGGGCCGGCGCTGAACAGTCTGTGCAGTTTTCTTTTCGACAGCAGCTGTCTGTTGCAGCTGGATTCTGCGTCGAAGGCAGAAGAGTTCAGGCCTCCATAATGTGCCAAAGGTTCATGAGAAGCTGAAAGGCTCTGTAGAGTTGGTGATAAAGAGTTCATATTTCAACCAATGTGAAATGAACATTGACCATATTATTGTTGTTGGTAAAGGTTCAGGACAACATTTAACCGAATGACGATCGCCGACTGCCAGTTTGTAAATCCCAACTCATTTTGAAATGGAATTGTCTGACGCACATAGCGGCAGTCCTCTTCTGAATCTTAAACATGCGCACGTGATGAAACGCTGTGCATCAGAAAGAACGGGATGTTGTTCAGATTAGTGTCGAGGACATGATGGAGACCGACTTGGTGCAACTTGCTGCACAGGGAGAAGAACGGAGTCAGCTGGAGGAGTCTGAGGTGAGGATGTGCAGGTAATCTGTTCTTCAGTGGGAGCTGGGGGTGAGAGCCGCTTTCTGTCAATGCTTGTGCGTCGGCCAACACGGGCCTCCGGGCCTCCTGCTCACAATATAGAGGAGAAAATCTACGGAAACAGGCTAAACAAAAGCCAATAAAAAGGGTCTTTAATAGTCTGCTGATAGCACACCTGCCTGTAGCTCGGCTTTATTCTGTGAATGTACTTTGAAAGATTCTAAACGTATTTTTTGAATCTGCTCTTGGTTGGTTCAGGTTTTTCATGGAAGCTGACTCTCCTACTTTTATAGGCAGTGTAAATGCATTTTGTCTGCTGGAGCCTATCCCAGCTTACTATGGGCGAGAGGCGGGCCACACCCTGAATGTTTCGCCACACAGAGACAGACAATCATTCACGCACACACTCGCACCTACGGGCAATTTAGTGTCACCAATTCACCTAAACTGCATGATTTTGTTGTTAGGAGGAAGCCGGAGAACCCGGAGAGAACCCACGCAGACACGGGGAGAACATACAAACTCCGCGCTACCCACTACACCGTTCCCAAACAATCCCATCTAATCCCAGATGTCTCCTCTGAATCAGTATTAAATTGTCAAAGACCTCCAGTAATCTGATGCGGAAATAAGTCAAAGACTTTCGTGCCCGACCATCTTCCGTCTACGTACGAATGTCTCACCTCATGGATTAGACAAAATATTGGCAAACAGGCTCATTCTGCTTTAAATCACTACTATATACAAGAATGTTATACAAGTACAGCTCCAGATTAACGCTAGTTTCCATACCTCTGTGACTCTCAAGCGTGGACGGTTTAGATGAACACGCATTCATCAGCTCGTTCATGCGTGTTCCCTTCCATTCTGTTCGTGTCGTTCCTCAGAGATCTTCCCACTAACACCATCGGTCGGGTAGAAATTGCTCCAGAAAGAAAGATAAATCTGCCCTGCGATTATTTAGTCTGTAGTACGAGAACTATTGATATGGAACTCCATCACCTGGTTCAAATATGAGCCTCAGCCGCTGCCAGCACTCGTCTGAAGGAGAACATTCAGATGCCAATTGAATGAGGAACGCCGTCGTGAGATGCTCTGATGACAGGATTAGATTGACTTAAAAGCTTGGAAGGGTTCATGTCTGGGTTCATATCTGCCAAAATGCAATATGGCCAGACATGTAATCACCACACGGATGCTGCATTAGGCTGGAAATCATGTCGTGCACGAGGTCAGCAATGCACCGTCGGATCTGAACGAGTCGGTAGTGGTACCTCTCGCTCGAGAGAACGACCCCTCTGTGATCTCATCGTTAACGATAACTGACTCTACTCCAAACATGAGCGGGGCGAGCGATTAAGACAGCAAGAGCACCTTCAGCACAGCGACGGCTAACCGGATCGGTGATGTCATGCTGCTCAAAAGCAACGAGGTGAGGTCTAAACACATGAAACTCCAGGCCCAATTGGAAACAGATTTCACCTGACATGTGTGATTGTAGGCTGTTGTTTCAAGACAAGACCTGTGTGTGTGTGTGTGTGTGTGTGTGTGTGAAGAGCGCAGAGATAACACAGGGGAGTTAGGTGGCGGGCCTCAAATTTCTTTTTACCGTCCATGAAATCTACAAACAGCCACGGCAGCCAGAGGAGACTTAAGAGATGGAGATGAGCCTCGAGGTGCAGCTGATGAACGCTCTGGAGCAGCCAAGCAACATAAAAAGAGGGATCTGTGCAGCCATTGAACTGAGTTTTGACCAGTTGTTTCTAATTAGGTCCGGCTCCTGGGATCAGCCCAGCAGATATGTTCCTCCTGAGCGTCTCTGCTTCTATAAACAACCTTCCTCTGAAGCTCGAGCGGCCCGGGGGCCTAAAAGCCGGCCTGCGACAATCCTGTACGCCAACAAGTCTCCACAGCCTCGCAGTGTGCAGCGGTCTTGACTAATAATTATCATTTTTGGAATATCTGAGGATGACACAGAGGAAAAGATCTTCAAAACTATATCAGGAGATCCGTGTTAAGGTTTTAGCCAAATTACATTCCAGAAAAATGTCAAGTTTGACTGTTTTTCCTCTCTGATCTGGGCTTCCCCTGAGATGAGCAACTACAAAGTCTCCATGCATGCTGCTCTATTCAAAGGACATTTAGGGACAGGTCAAACGCCGACAGCTTTAGGCTGGATCACACCAGCCAATCGTACATTTGCTGAACATGTTGCAGTATGTAAAAACATCAGCTGACATTACCGGACATACCGAGACATCCTTTAACCAGAACATAAACTGTGTTGGGACTGAAACAACGTTTTCGTGGTGGAATCTATTGCACGATGGAAATGTCTACTCATGCTACTGCCATTTTCTGAAGATACCAGTTCTGAATATTAATACTACACTGCCTTCGAAGCTGGTATCACAATGCATTCTTCAGTGAAATATTCACTAACTATAGGAGTGAAGCAGAAAATCTGTTACGAGAACTCCAACCTGGACAAGTCAAGCAGAGGACAGGCGAGATGAGCCGTCCTTTATGAATGACGAGCATAATATAATAGCTGCGCTATTCCAGATTGCTTCACTTTATAAAACTCAAACCTGAATAAAAATGAGCTGAGTGCGTTCAGTATTCTAATTCTGTGATAAATTCGCCCCAGTCTGCTCCTGGCGGGAGGTGAGGGAGGATAAATAGCATAACTCACAGTGACATGTCGGTGCAGGGTGATCCGGATCCACCGAGGGGGGGGTCCTGCTGCCCCACGCCGGACGAGCTGTGTGTAAATCAGCGTGTTCTCTCCTCCCAGTAGCCAGAAGGGATCTCTACGGCTATTTGTAATGGGGGTGTTTGTTTGCACACTGGGTTGTTACCTCCACCGGCTTATCTGCCACTTGTTCCAGGTGTAGTGAGCTCGCTGGATAAGAGTCATTTAAACACAGTAAGCAGGCACGGACCGAGTTCCAGCCGCTCAATGGCAGAAGATTTTCTAATCTTATTTGTGACGTAAAAATAGTTCAATTCAGCCGATTAAAATGGAGGCATTACCAGGTTTAAGTTTAACGACATGACTAGTTACATGACTAATACAGTTACTACGAACAGTTAACCCCCAAATCAAAAACGCACACCTTTTACACACACTTTTTCCCTTTTGCTTGTGAGTTTCAGATTTCTTCTTTTCTTATGTAAAACGGGAAGTTGTGCGGCTACATTCAAAAGCATTTAAAATAAAACTCAACAACAGAAACATTAACCCAGACAGTCACAGAAATACGCAGACCGGGTAGTAAACCGCTTTATCAGCAGCATTTAATTTTATACAGGAAGCACATGGAGTATTAGGGGATCACGCTCACGACAGGACGGATGGAAACATGGATGGCGTGCGCTCTGGCAGAGCTGCTGTGTTATTTAGCCAACTTAGCTTTGCTCCTGTCTTTCTGCTGGAGAAAAGGAGAAGGTACATAAAGAAAAAGGTTCCTCAAGGTCAACAAATGAAGTTCCATTGAATATGAGACGAGACAACGTCAGAACTCTGCAGCTTCCTGCTCCTCTTAAGCCACACCCATCGAATAGAAGCGTTAGTAATCACTGTAATTAACGTGTTGACATTTATAGCACATGAACTAAAACGTTCATGAATGTCTTCACTGGTTTGTTTAGTGATTTATGATGAATGCGGTTTTATGAACGTCTTACAGTTTCCCATTGTGACACAGAAAGTACCAGTACTCTCCTCGCTTGTAACTTCAAAGAGCAAACCTTCCTCTCTCATGCGTTTCCCCCTTGAAGACGGCAGTTTGACCTACAGTCCGGTTCCTGGGAAAAGTGGCATTGCAGCAGGGTGGAAGGCATTAAGGGCTCTGAGCGACGCCCTGAGGCGGGCTCATGCGATGAAGAGGAGGGCTTACGTCTTACAGGCAGCCTGGCATTTACCACAAGCTTCCATCGTCCACCTCAGATCAAGACTAAGGTCTCAAAACATTCTGAGGATGAGGGTTCACGGCTCATCCTTCTCAGCTCTCTTCCGAGGATGAGGCCTCTTTACTTACCAACCTCAGGTGTTGGTCATGTGGGGCACGCACGCACACACACGCACACACACGCACACACACACACACGGAGAGTACAAAGAGAAAAAACCCAGCGATGCCTGGTGAAATTACGTACAGTATTTAAAATGTGACACCTCGGAACACTGAGCTCATGAGCCACAATCATGCTGTAATCCACGACACATGGCAATAAAATGTAAAAAATCCTCTTTGCAAAACAAGAGAAGAAAAAGTCAGCCGGTTTGATTGATGGAATTGTTACAGACTCTACTTAACAATCCTCTAAATTTAGATCTGATTTCGTAGCAGCGTTCTGAGCATGGATTTCTGGCCCACCACTCGGGCATTACCTCAGCCGTGCGGTGTAACTGAAGCCTGGGCAGAGCGGCTGCTGTCAACCAGTCGTAAGAGCAGCTCTTGTAATGTTGAACTCAGCCCAGGACGGACCAGAATGGCAAAACAAGCACAATTGTTCACATCCAGATGTATTATTCACGATGCTGCTCAGGCAGGGAGGCGGGGAGGACCAGGAGGTCTGCGTTTCCTCAAAGGCCCGCATGATAAATGTTGCTGTTGTGAATAAAGTGCAGGTTGATGCACGGAGAAGAGAAGAGAGAATGACGTGCAACGTGATTGATCTGCAGGCTAAATGTGGAGGTCACTGGATTTAAGGGCGATTAAAGTCAAGAGCCGTCGTTCAAATTCAGTGTAGCTACGAACGATCAATGCAAGTGCTACGCTAAAGGCACTGAATAACCATGAGGTGGACACTTCTCCATCATCCACGGCCTTTAAATCCTAATTCTTCAATTGAACACTTCATGTCCAATAAAAACGATGAGCATGTAAGTGAAATAAATCAGCTTTGACTCTTCTCCGTGGTGTGCCCTCGGGGGGCCCCCTGCATTGACAGCCTCTGTGATAGGAGCCCAGGTATCTTTTAGGTTTTCCATCGTTGCTCCAGTGGAAACGCTTCCATAAAGTTTTTATAGAGAATTTTATCGAGAAATGTGGGCATTTCTACACATTTATTAGTGAATGAGGCTCATTGTCGCTGCATTCCCAGAAGTCTGACACGACTATTGTAAATACGGTGTCATCGTAACTGATAGAAATGATGGTGAAAACTATTTAAATACGACTAAGGAAGTAATAAATCAGAATCTCCCATCCCTGAGGTTCCTCCTTGCACTGCCTGAACCGCGCTGCCTCCCGCAAAACCCAAAGCCACTAACCACGTACAGATGCTTGACGCTCTCACAGTACACATGATTGCCTTTAGCAGGGAATGAAAGCAGAATTTGTTTATGGAGAACGGCAGTAATGATGGAAGCCGAAGGATTATTGGGAAATAACGCAGCAACGCATCAAATAATCCGAGAGCCACTTCTTTAGAGCTAAAGTTTGCTGCTCACGGGCCTCAGTTCACATCCTTGAGGAACAGCCAATGAATTCCAAACGCTGGCTTGTCTTTGCTGATGTTTTATGCTGCATTGAATCCACCTGACCTCCAACTTGAGCTCTATAGTGTGAGGAACATGCACAAGTGGAAGTATGTAAATGTATAATATGCTCATTCTCTCCACAAAAAGCCTTTCATCCATCCGGGTGTGCCCACAGGACGTTGAGTAATGAAAAGCATGTCTCCGTGTTCTACGCCGTGATGCACTGAGCCCACGGGGTCTGGTTCTGTCAAACCTCGCCGTTGTGTTCACGGATAACGTTTACGCCGTGTCACACTTTAAACAGCAGGAAAGGCCTCAGTGTTCAGGCGTGCACGACGGCGTGCACTGATGCCGTGCTTGGATGCAACTTGTGTAATGTATGTATTTCAAGCTGCCTCATTTCAAGATTCTTGATTTCTTTTGGGGATAGCGTCGGTATTTGTAGCCCGATAGGAACGGTGTTCTTCACACGTTCCATAAATGACATGAATATTTCATGAAATCACGCGTATGTTCAAAGAGAATTTCATCACACCGCATGGCTTCAGTCGCACACAAAACGGAGGAGGCACCGTGTGCTGCTCACATCAGCCACGACTACAAATATGCACGTCCCCATTTCCCATGAAATGGGGCTTTAGGGGCTCAAGGAGCTCAATCAAGGGATTTCCACCGGGTTATCAGCAGCACTGGCAGCCAAAGGATTACTCATTTGAATGTCCCCGAGAACATGACAAATGATATCAAATTACCAATAAACTAAAGGCAGAATGGAGAGAGAGCATGCAAATGTTCAGAGGACAAAACGCTAGAAACTCCAGACTCAAATATTAATGAGGCTGCAAAGGCCAGAACAAAAAACTCCTGCCTTGACATAGATTGAATTTTGCCGACATCAAACAGAGAGGAATTCCAGTTCTGTCCACCGGGCTTTCACCTGCGTGTGTAAACACCACCCAGCGGCGTGTCTGATGCTTCAGATGAAGCTTGATGCATATTCTTCCTCAGCCAACATAAACCGCACGCTGTTGATCTTAAATCCAGGAGGACGTCTCTGGGACAGCCGGCCGGCGTGTGGAGATTACAGAAGAACTCGTTCTCGTCTGACCCGTTTGTTTCACGGCTGAAGAGAAACACTGCGAACGCTGACATTTACGCCGCGGCGAGCTTCACTTGCTGCTCAAGTATTTTATTTGACCTTGAAATCACAAAAACCACGAATTAAAGCGTTTTAGAAAGTTTGTATTTTTCATTAAATGCATTGCGCAAAACACAACAACAAAAAAGCAAACACACTTTGTAGATAACATATCAGGAGGATTATTTTTATGTGCATACATCATATTCTGGATTTGCACCTTTAATTCTGTATGTACTGCTGTGTGGAGAGAACGTCATGCATGATGAGATAAAACAGAGCGATGGATCTTACCTTCAACTGGTGCGTTTCTCAATCTGAAAATGTCAAAGATATTGATCCACGCGGACACAGAGAGAAGATGGAACTCCTCCTGTGGATCTGAACCCACGACCTACCCATGGCAGCACACGCACGTCGTTCACACATGGTGGATACGATGCTTCAACAAAGGCCTCACCTCTGGAGTAAAGAGTAAACGATACAGATGCATGAAAGCAGGGCTATCATTTCATAATTGATGCAAAAGATGGAGAATAAAACATTATTCAAAATAAAACTAACTGTCCAGACTGTCTCTAGAAAGAAATCTAGAATTACACTGTGACTGAACTTATAATTAAAGGTCCAACACGGGAGGTTTTACAGCTTCTGTCACTGCAGAGCCGCGATAAAACGTAAAGTGTTTACTTGTTAAAAAGCACAAACCCTGTTTGTCTTTCATTATAAAGGCTGTTGCTGGTGCTTGTCCCACAAAGACAGTGGAAGCCTCTGAACAGAGACAAACCGATGCAAACAATGTCCCGCTCTCCATCAGGGCCTTGAATGCGACAGAAAGGAGGTGAGCCTGCTTGTGTTTATGTATACAAGTTACCGGTTTGCACTGTTTGCTCTGTTTTTAATATGTAGTCTATATAACTTTACAATTATGCTGCTCAACTCATTGTGTTCTATATGTCCCTTAAATGTTGTAGAATGTGTGTGTGATTGCTGTAAAACAAAAAAAAATTGCCCTCCGAGGGACAAGCCAATAGAAGTGAAGTGAAGTGAAGTGAAACTTCTATTAGATCTTCTCATCGGAACCAAACGGATTCATCTGAAACAACAAAAGTTCCAAACACGAGAAGAAACGAGGGGCCGGATTCTGTTTTTGACTTTATTCGTTTCTGCCCATGTTACAGTGTCGTGTGTACAAACGACACTGTAAAACACTAACAGCGTAAACGACGGGCAGGATCTCCCACTGATGATTGCGTGAGAACGTGACGATGGCTGGAGATGTTGCCCCCCCCCCTGCAGAGATGGAGGTTAATGTGTCTGACGCCCAGCTTCGCGCTGATCGTCCGGGCGACGTCTGCGCCGGAATGAAAGGAGACATCTGTCGCTGTCCTCTCCACCTTCAGCCCCAGCGTGCCATCCAGCAGGTTTTCAGCCGGTGGTGGGGGGGGGGGGGGGCGACGGAAATGATCCATCACTCAGAGTAAACTCTAAACAGCCTAATGACACGTTGCAATATAAAATGGAAAATTCAAATAAACACCAGCGGGCCTGTTTGGAGGCACTGCTAGTACAATAGCCCAAACACTGGGCATTTGAGTAATCATTACTGGTCATAACTCAGCACGCTGGAGATGTTAAATAAACAGTATACTTGTGTTAGGCATATACAACAAGGCCCACATTTACTTTAGCCCTATCACAGGAATCTGTGAGGTAAAGGACACTCGCCAGCCACGCCAGAGACGCTATCTGTGAACGTCACGTCAAGTCTTTTCATCAACAGCCGAGCCCTTCTGTCGGCCGGCGAGAGAAACGGACTACCGTGCACGTCGGTGGCCTCGGGGCTGATTTGTGGCTGTTGCATGACATAACAAGAAACTTCCAAACGGGCTGATTTAAAACACGTCTGGGCCTCAAAGGGCGACGTAGCGTGCGTTTGGGTTCTCCAGCGTGCACGGTGCACCGGCTTGACCTCTGCATTTGGGTTCTCCAGCGTGCACGGTGCACCGGCTTGACCTCTGCGTTTGGGTTCTCCAGCGTGCACGGTGCACCGGCTTGACCTCTACGTTTGGGTTCTCCAGCGTGCACGGTACACCGGCTTGACCTCTGCGTTTGGGTTCTCCAGCGTGCACGGTGCACCGGCTTGACCACTGCGTTTGGGTTCTCCAGCGTGCACGGCCGGCTTGACCTCTGCATTTGGGTTCTTCAGCGTGCACGGTACACCGGCTTGACCTCTGCATTTGGGTTCTCCAGCGTGCACGGTACACCGGCTTGACCTCTGCGTTTGGGTTCTCCAGCGTGCACGGTGCACCGGCTTGACCTCTACGTTTGGGTTGTCCAGCGTGCACGGTGCACCGGCTTGACCTCTATGTTTGGGTTCTCCAGCGTGCACGGTGCACCGGCTTGACCTCTGCATTTGGGTTCTCCAGCGTGCACGGCCGGCTTGACCTCTGTGTTTGGGTTCTCCAGTGTGCACGGTGCACCGGCTTGACCTCTGCGTTTGGGTTCTTTAGCGTGCACGGTGCACCGGCTTGACCTCTGCGTTTGGGTTCTCCAGCGTGCACGGTGCACCGGCTTGACCTCTGCGTTTGGGTTCTCCAGCGTGCACGGTACACCGGCTTGACCTCTGCGTTTGGGTTCTCCAGCGTGCACGGTGCACCGGCTTGACCTCTGCGTTTCGGCTCAACTGGAGAAAAAAGTGGGAAATCACTGTGAGGCCCAGAAGCCATTTCTGAGGCTGTAAGCTGGTGTGCCTCCAGGACCGATGTGGACCCTGACCCCGGAGGTGAAACGCTGCCTCTAATTGGACTTGATTATGCAGCCATTAGGAAGAAGGCGGGGCCACGCCACTGATGCTGCAGGGAAGCCCGGGGAAAGGCCAAAGCCCAGTGGACCCTCGGTTTCAGCCCAAATTGAGCCTATTATATTCATGCTATCCCAAAGTACAATTTTATGCAATTTAAAAATAAAGAGGAATAATTACACAATAAATAATGTTCTAAAATGATTATAGATTGGATATTAAAATCAACAGTATTCTACAATCACAGAGAATTTTAAAACTCATGATAAAATAATATCTAATCAGTATTCCACAGCGAGAATCCTCATCATCATCCCGACCTCACCTTCAGGATGGATCCACAACCAACGCAGCATCCCAGGAATTAACCTGCAGCCTGGCCATTTTAGATTTAAGCTCTCTAATTGTAAAAGAATGCTGAATTTGTTACAAACTTTTTCTTCCAAGGTAACAAAATGTACTCGATCGCTCATAATTAGCATCCTGTGACTTAAAAGCTACAAACATGAACTCGTGTTAGTCTTCAGTAGAATCAAGCGTCCTATTTATGCATTCGTATTCACAGAGTTTGAAAACGCAGAGCGAGAGGTGCACTGGAAACAGCAAATCAAGTGTGACGTGCACGAAAGCATGTGATTTTAGTTATCACAGAAGAAAACAATAAAAATGGTGAACGATCAAAAACATCTGCACAGACCAGGAGACCGTTCTAGAATGAATTCATGAAAGAACAAACACATGCAGCATTCCCAGTGCATGTCGGGATGATCCCGCCCCCCCACCGGTTGTCTCCTCACACGATGTTAGCGCATCAAAACACTCGGATTTTCTGGAAATGAATAAAAGCGTCTGGATGTTTTATTGCACAGTGACCATAGAATGACACTCAGAATGAATCTGGACGTCTGTTTGTCCAGCTGCCCCGTGTTTTAACGCTCCGCTCAGATTTCTGTCAGTAGTTTTAATCCTGTAATCCCGCTACCGAACCAACCACCCTAAATTAGCTTCATGTTGGAAGGGAATCTAATCTGTACTGTTCACCCTCCATGTTGGAGAAGTAGTTTGATGTTGTGCGAGGTCAAATGTGAAACATGTGCCTGTTTAAAGTGACTTTCATAAATGCTAAGACTCTATTAGCTCTGAGCAGCATGTGTGAAAAAGCCTTGCATGCGTGTCATTCCGCTGGTCCCCTGGCGGCCATTACTAACCCCATATCCTGTTTCAGAGACAGCAAGCCTTCAGCATGTTGCTGTTGGCCCCTCACCAATTCACCAAAGTATGAAAATGACCCCTCCATTTGTGGCCCGCGGCTCTTTGCTAGCCGCCGGTCCTCCGTACCAGAGACCAGAGATGAACACAGCTCTGGCCCCCGAGGCAACCAACCACAAACCTCTCACTTCCCTCTCTGCTGGAGGAGCGAGGTTGTTTCGAGCTATTTGGAAGTCGACATAATTCAAAAACCGCGAGCTCTGGCGACTCGAGCTCTGCAGAACGCCCAGATAAACAGCGCCGCCGTCCTCTGAGCTTGTTATCAGCTTTCTCAGACGCTCACTGGCCGGCGCTCTACCCCGCCTCACTCAGCGTGTCACATCCCTCTGGAGTGGCGCCCCCAGAAATAGCTTGGCATGTTGTTTAAGTGTTTGCTCCCCTCTCTGTGTGCAGAGGCGACACCAGACGCCATTGGCGTTCAAATTGTGGAAACAATAATTGAGTGCGGCATAAAAATAGGTTGAAGTTCACCGAAGTTTTCAAAGGGCTCGTGACTAACTCGTACGAGGAGCAGCTTAAAGGAGACGTCTTCATCTGCGTCCCACAAACGAGCCGAGCGCGATTAATGCCTCTGATGCTGCTGACATGAGCCGAACAAATGAAGCACGCTCCGTCCAAACCGAGGAGCGGCATCGTTCAGACGCACTCGGGATTACTGGCATTCCCGAGAGGCTGAGGTATTTGTCAGATTCCTGAAATGCATTTCTGCGCAAACAGCATCAGGTGTCAGGTGCTGCGATCGGCTCTCAGTGCTTTGACTGTTGAGAGCGGCAGGCCTGGAGCTGCAACCGGTGATGCATCAGGAACCAGGCCTGGAGCTGCAGATGATGCGTCAGGAACCAGGCCTGGAGCTGCATCAGGAACCAGGCCTGGAGCTGCAACCGGTGATGCGTCAGGAACCATGCCTGGAGCTGCAACCGGTGATGCATCAGGAACCAGGCCTGGAGCTGCAACCAGTGATGCGTCAGGAACCAGGCCTGCAGCTGCAACCGGTGATGCGTCAGGAACCAGGCCTGGAGCTGCATCAGGAACCAGGCCTGGAGCTGCAACCAGTGATGCGTCAGGAACCAGGCCTGGAGCTGCATCAGGAACCAGGCCTGGAGCTGCAACCAGTGATGCGTCAGGAACCAGGCCTGCAGCTGCAACCGGTGATGCGTCAGGAACCAGGCCTGGAGCTGCATCAGGAACCAGGCCTTCACTGATGCCTGCCTTTGAATTGTGGCACTAGACTTTGCATCAAATGTCTCAGTTAGCCGGTCCTGCCTGGAATGACTTGGAGCCAGCGTATGAAACGATCCTGCTGCACAACTCATGCAAATGTAAAATGCGTGCACGCATTTAAATTACAGATGGAGTGTGCTGAGGAGAAGCGGATGCGAGATGAATCACATTCTCCTGTCAGCTTGTGGCTTTGGTGTTTTGGCTCTGCTGCCCCAGCTCCAGTTAGATATCATTATCCAGAGCGCTGGTCTGGTTTGGCGTGTCGTCGTCACACGAGTGAGGTCATCGGCAGCATGTGCTACGCTACTAATGGACAGTTTGGACGAGTGGTTTGCACATCAGCTATCCGCAAGTTCGTGTTCTGACAGGCTACAAGACCCAAGTGAGTAAGAGTGAGCGTGTTTACACGGCACCGGTGGGCCTGAAAGGCCTGCAAGGCCTGCTCTCATTATTCACCTCCAGTTACTCTGATATTTGTTCATGAAATTGTGTGAATTTATTTCCAATAGTCGATTGTCTTCCTTCCAGGTAATCCTGCTCGTGCATCTGTCACCTTTTGGCTTTAGAACACGCCTCTTGACAAAGTAACAAAGTAGTAATAAAGGTAATATGTGAGGATGGATACTCATCGGAAATACGTGGTAACCTTCAAGCTGCCCTACAAAGACATGATTATAGATTAGAGGACATAAAGACAGACCAGACCGCCTGGACACGGGTCGTTGTGGGGCGCCCACATGAGTCAGCTGACACGCATGGAAGCATTCTGCTCTGCTGAACTCGGTTAAGCCTTGTTTCAGGGAAATAAAGATGTGTTGATGGAACGTTTAGGACAAATACCAACACATACCAACACCGTGAGTTCTCCTGAACCCGGTCCAGATCGGCGCCGTCATGCCGGCGCTGGTCCACGTCTAGAAGCCGTAAAACAAGGAAGAGAAGCAGCCCAGCAGGACTCAGATGCTGAAGGCAGAGTTACAATCAGGCTGGACTTCACACGGTGACGTGACGTTTGTTGGACAGACTGCTCTCCGTTCGTCTGGGTCCTCCAGTTCCTTCAGGCTTTATTCTATTCTGATTGTCTGCTAAAGTCCAGAGTGACTGGGGTTCCTGTGGAGCGTCTTTTCATTCAGGGGGGGGGGGGGGGCACTTTAAGCTACTCTGTCCTGAAACAGTCTCAGTTCCAGCATCATCTCCTGGTGACCAGCAGGAAGTACAGACTCGTCGTCTGACTACCAAATGATGAAGGTTCCTGTGAGGAGCTCTAAATGATGTGAAGAGAAGGAAGCCGTTGAGACCACGGCTGGAGATTCACTCTCTGCCTTAATGTCCACGCTGCTCTTTTAATCCACTTGTGTTTTTACATTTGATCTTAGTTTACACTTTGATTCTTATTCTTATTCTCAACATGCCATGTTAAAGGTCGCAAATCGCAAATATAAACCTCAATATCTCCTTGAGGGACACATTCCTGGTCCATGTGTCCTCGTGTCCCCCCAGTAAGCTTCAACCTGTATTTCAGTGATTCCTGATGATCTAAAACTGACCCTGAAGCTGCAGGATATCTGTCCGCTGAGGAGAAAGGAAAATATGTGCTGACGTCAGAAGACCCTTCGCCGAATGAGCTCACATTTTCAGTGCTGTAGCGCCACCTTGTGGGCAACTATGGCAATCACATCGTTCTGAATCCAGAAGGAGGAAAAAGTTTAAAACTGAATATTCCTCACCCTTCCATCAGGAATAAAATGTTCCGACACCCTTTGGTGCTGCAGAGGAGCTGAAGCAGCGAGCAAGGGGCCATCGTCATGGAGACACCTGAGGACAGGTGTCAGGACCAAACCTCACCTGAGGGTGTCCCATCTCATCTCATCTTCTCTCCTCTCCTCTCCTCTCCTCACCTCATCTCATCTCATCTGCTTGGGTAGTTTTTGCAATCTGAACACACGATATTTTGTTCCTGATTAGTTTAATTGATAACAAAAACAGCCAAAAGGACCAAAATGAAGGAACCGGGACATTTAAACTATCTGTAATTGTAATAAAAATATAAATACATATTAAAAACCAATTCTAAATACATCATAGACATAATAATAATGTTTTCAATCCAAGCAGAGATTATAATGTCCAGTTGTTAAAGTGAAGAGACATTGGACACCTATCGGAGACGCTTTCTGAAGTCCATATAGGGGACAGCTGCTCCTGGATCAGGTTTTCAGGCTCCGACTCCACTGGGGTAAGAATCCATCTCTATGGGGGGGGGGGGGAATAGTTCCATGGTGCGTTCAATGACCTCACCAGTACTGTTGGTGGAAACACTGCGGCAGAACAATGAGTGTCAATCAGACGGGGGGGGGGGGTCCTGGTCCCGGGTCGGCCCGTCGCCCTAGCAGCGGCCTGATGGACGCAAACACCGCGTTACTATGGAGGCTGAGACACAATCAGTGCATCGCTGCGCAGACATGGAGGAACCCCCTGCCGAGGACCGGAGACTGGACTTCATAGCGGACTACGTGCTGAGGACTCTGAAACTGAAGCGGGACAAGTGGCAGAAATGTGTGTCCAGCGAAGACAACAGGCAGCTGCTGCAGGGGTTCCTGGACAGCGTGGCGCAGAGGACGCTGGTGGTGTCCGTGGACGCGGCCGGGCTGCTGCAGCCCGCGGGCGCGTTCACGGACGCGTCCAGACACAAGGTGGTTTACTTTGTCAAGCGGAGCAACGCAGTGCTGCGTCCGGACTGCATGAAGGACAACCTGGTCTGCGGGGACTTGTCTTACGCGCCCCTGGATCAGTTTTCCGCTGTGGTTGAGGAGGTAAGCAGCAAGTCCCGATGCTTGGTGCGTGGGGGGACACGCAGACTCTGTCTCCGTAAAGGTGTGAGTTCTGTTCACCTACGGAGCTGGACACTCCATTAAACTGTATGCTCCACCCTTCCAGGGCCGGACCGCCCATGAACAGGGCCCCAAGCGAGCGGGACCCTGTGGAACCGCCACCCACAACACCATTGTTCATTATGCATTGTATGCAGTCGATACAAGGAAAACTAAGTCCTTCTGTCCTTCAACACATTAGGGAGGTTTATATTATAATACCATATACTGCATATATATATATATATACTGTATATAAATATAAACTTTAGCCATTTGCAGGTTTTAAACCAAAGCAAAAATTCTGATCAAAATGAAACACAAGATATGTAGCCACCGTCGCAGGGCCACACACAGACAGACAATCATTCACACACACACACACACACACACCTACGGTCAATTTAGTGTCACCAATTCACCTTATGTGCATGTTCTGGTGGTGGGAGGAAGCCGGAGAACCCGGATAGAACACGGTCACAGAAAGACCGCAAGTCGGATTCAAACCAGATTCCCTTTCTCTCAGGAAGAGAGAGAATGAATGAAATAAAAATGGAAATGTTTACTTTCACTTGGAACAATCCTTCTCCAGTGTTTGCAGGAATGTCGAGGAAAGCAAGTCCTGTTTCTTTATTCTCCTCCAGGTTGTAGCCCCACTGCTGGCTAATGGAGGGAACCACACTGAGTGGCCAGAGGTGGTGTCTCAAGATGTCAGACACCACGTGCACTCGCTCAAGACCAGTGTGTTTGTGGCGTCGGGCTTAGTCCAAGGCAAGACGCTGCTGCCTCTCCCTGCAGGCTCCGAGCGAGTGGACCAAGCTGCCCTGGAGGTGGACAAAAGGTCGGTGCCGATGCATCGTCTGTCCCGCGTCTGCGATCCAAAATAGCTTACCTGTGAAACTTGACAGGGGGGAGGTCGTGGATCAGAGCATGATCCACTCCCTGGAGTCAGCCGTGATTGAGTGGAGCCATCAGATTTGCGCCGTGTTGAAGAAAGACTCCTCCGAGGCTCTGCTGCAAGGCAGAGCCCCCACCCCACACACAGAGCTGCTGTTCTGGAAGAGCAGGTCAGCGCCTCTGTTATTCCAGACACCGCAGCTCCACTGTTAAAGTAGCACGACTCCCCGCAGGAGCTCCAAGTTGGATTGTTTTACAACTTTGTTGCTGGTGTTACTAATTATTCTCGCTTCAGAATACCTGTGCTGTCAAGTGAGAAATGCCATTTGGAGCTCAGCACTAATTTCTTTTTTGTATTAACGCAGCAGAATTGTTTCTCAGACGGCCAATATCCACCACTGACAACTTTTTTTCCTCCGCACAATCGTGATTGCAAACTTTGTGTTCTGTCTTGAATATTTATAGTGTTGCACAAACATTAAAACCTTCCCAGATATAATGCGATTAGCAACAAAACTGGAGACGCCTACCCACAGAATCCTCAAACAACTTGACAGAATGGAAACTGCTTGACGCTGAATGCATAACGGCGACTGCTGTTGTGTAACATTATCTGAGCTAGCCTCTGCATGCATCAAGCGGATGCTGCCGTATTCTGGTAGCCACATATTAGTCGGGCTGAGTTTATTTGCCACAGACACATGCAGCGCTGCAGTGAAATGCTGCAGCACACATTGAACACTGAAAAGAAACACTATGAAAGATAAAAAAAAAACCAATTTAACAGGTAGTGCAAAAAAAGTTCACGTTTGCACCTTAAGTGGGACTTGAACCCACAATCCCTGGCTTAGGAGGCGAGGGCTTGATCCATCCAGCCACTGGAGCAACTTAGACATTGAGAAATCTCCAAATCAAAGCTAATTTCACGCTGCAAGGCTCTTCACAGAGAGCGGTTGAGACATGCGGTCATTTCTACGCGTGCTGATTTCGTCCTGCTTGTCTCTCTGAAGATTGGACGATCTGGAGTGCATCCACTCCCAGCTGAAGTCCTCCAAGGTGGACAAGATGGCTCTGCTGCTTGAAGCCGTGGAGAGCAGCTATTGTCCTGCCTTTATGGACATGCAGCAGGATGTCCTTGCAGGTAATAAGAGACATGAAATCCTGCTGTCTGACGTGGAGCACCTGCCTTGAACTGACTTTTATCACATCAATCTCAGCCCTGGAGGAGGCAAAGGACATTTGCACCTACCTGAGCCCCCTCCAGCGGCTGTTTGAGGACATGGAGGCCGCTGAGTTTCCTCAGGTCAGGGGTCAGATTGGGCCGCTGATGCACGCAGTGTGCCTGGTGTGGGCCAACTCCAGATACTACAACACTCCAGGACGTCTCATTGTCCTGCTGCAGGAGACCTGCAACCTCCTCGTGCAGCAGGTCTGACAGCGTTCCATGAACTCAGCATTAATTTGTTGCTGCAACACAAGCCAAGCTAACTTTTACACCGTTCCTCACCTCCAGGCACGGGCATATCTCGTTCCGGACGAAGTACTGAAAGGAGAAGTTTCCGAGGCGCTCCTGAAAGTAGAGACGACCCTGGAGGTCCTGCAGCTCTTCAGGGGAACCTACGAGGACCGTAGGTCCAATCTGAGCCGCTACCAGAGGAACGAGAGCTCGGTCAAGCCCTGGGACTTCGCCCCATTATTGGTCTTTTCTGCATTCGACCAGTTTACTGACAGACTCAAGGCCATTCAGGTGAGCAAAGGAGTATCAGTGAAATGTTTGATTTGAGAACAATGTGTGAGAAATCAAAGGTTTGCGTGCGGTGACATCACCGCTTGGACTGTGTCTCTTCCCTCTTCCTTTTCTGTTTTTTGCTGCAGGACGTCCTCTTGACAGCCGTGGATCTGCGGAAGCTTGAAAAGTTAGAGATCGGAGGTGTCCGAGGTCGAACCTTGAGCCTGCAGGTCCAGTCGCTACACCAAGAGTTCGTGGACGCGTACAAATCGTTCACGGAGAAGCCGTACGACTGCCTGGACCTCAGCAACCGGGTAAACGTTGGGAGCTCAGCTCCTCTGCAGCTTTGTGAAGGTCATTCCACTGTCACAAGGCTTTTATGAGCTATTCTACAAGCCCCGAGCTCAGTGCAAAGTGTGGATACTCCTCAGGACATCCGTCAGGCTGGTGGAGACGGCCGCAGCCTGGTCGCCTTCGAGATGTTCCTGAGTTATAGCAAGAAAAGCAATTTACTCTGCTTGTAAAAGAGTCAGTGGGATGTGAAGAGGAATATGCTGTGCTGGCTCTGTGTTAGCGCTGTGTTAGCGCTGTGTTAGCTCGCGTCATCGAGCCGAGCTGTCTGCCCTGCAGGAGTACGAAGGAGATGTGAAGGAGTTCAAGCTCAAGGTGGACGACACGGAGCGACGACTCGGAGCCGTCTTCTGTCAGGCCTTCATGGACGCCTCCGGGCTGGAGCATGCCTTCAAGGTGTCACGCTCCCTCTCTCTCTCACACGCACACACTATCCACGTGTGTTAACTCGAAGCCCTTGCTCCTGTCTGCAGGCTGTGGAGATGTTCGGTAGCCTGCTGGAGCGCCCCTTAGTGGCCGCGGAGGCTCTTGACAGATACTCTCTCCTCGTGTCCATGTTTGATGAGGAGCTGGACCGCTGCAAGCTCCTCTACGACAAACACGTCCAGACTGCAGTGGAGCGGGGTGAGGCCGCTGCCCGTCTGCCCCCCCCGGACTGCTCACGTACTTTGTTGCTTGTCGTTAACATAAATCGTGATTGCATAATGTCTGAAATATCAGTGTATGACTCGCTGAACAAACTTCTGAGTGCATATTTATTTATTTATAAAACTTGCTCAACTTTTTTCTGACATTGTCAGGTTGGAGTCCAGTCGATAAGAACATGCCAGCGGTGGCGGGCGGGCTGCGATGGGCCCAGGAGCTGCAGCAGCGCATCCAGACCCCCTTTTCCAAATTCAGACATCTCTCCTACCTGTGAGTTTCCTCTCTTGCCCCCCGATGCCTGAGATTAAGAAGGAGTTTTGGCATGGCTGTGCACGCCCGGCTGTCTCAGTGATCCACATGAGTTGGTTTAAACGCCTCATAAAAATGAGGTTGTGGAATAATGGCAGGTAGAGAGTTATTAGATACGACCTTTGCACGGATTGTAAAACTTCATCTTCTCGGCAGGTGCCTTGAGTCTGAAGATGGAGCTCGGGTCATCCAGAAATATGAGGAGATGATGCAACTGCTGGACAGGTGTGTGTGTGTGTGTGTGTGTGTCATTCCTCAGTGTATTACACTATATGTCATCATGCACAGATGTATGTGCTACTGATGTAAAGAACAGGGGGAGATTAAACAGACTCAGATGCAGCCTCCAGCGTTACCTTTAATCCAAACATTTGTATTTTGTGAGTTGATTTTACAGCAGTTATGCCGTTCCATGCAGACGTGCAGCTCTGGGCATGATTTATGTTCCCGATCCTGAGGTGCTGCTGTGCAGATTATTTCACTCCCGTAATCCCACATGGCGTCTCGCTACTCACCGACGCCATGTGAGAAATGGCAATCTGGAAAACACTTTAATTGTCAGAACTTTGTTGAATTGTCATTTATTTAATCTTTATTGTTGTTTTAATGAACTGAATGGGTTCAAATAGGAACATTTGATGCTCGTCTTATTTCTATGTTTATAAATTAGATGGTCTTTGTACACTTCATCAGATGAAACAATAATTCCCATAAGAATGGGAACACATCTTTTATGAACGAGGTGCACATGACATTGTGCACGTGCACACACACACGCACACACTTCTTTGATCCTCTCTTTACTCTCTCTGCACACAGAATAATGGACTGATGAATGACACCAGTTCTTCGCCTTCAGTTTCCTCCCATCAGACATTAGAGCCCTTGTTAGGCTCTAATCACCGCCGTCTCTGTCGTCACTATTATTAGACGTATTCCAGTCAGGAACGGGACGCACTCTCTCATTACCCCGGCAGACAAAATGCAGCGTGATTTATGGCCATGGCCGAGGCATTTGATTGCCTCTGTGTCTGCGGTGCCACTATCAGGAAATGAAGCTCAGCAGAAATCCAATAACGAGCACACAGAGCGTGCTGAAGTCCTCATCATAATCGTGGCTATTTACAGACTGATAGAGCCGTACGGAGCTGACATGTGCTCTGTTCAGATGAATCAGCGTTTATCCCCCTATTGAGCTCCGCTCACACGCCTACGGCCACGGCCACGCCCACACCCACGCCCACACCCACGCCCACGCCACGCCCAGCCCTCAGAGGATTGGGAAAAGGGACGCATATGTTAATGTCCTCCATATGAGCCATTTTGGCGCCCGTGGCCACGTGAAATAAAAGCTGCAGCCATTTTTAATGAGAATATGAAACATTGTTAGGCCCCCTTGGGAACGCTACAAACAAGTTTAGCACTGGTAATGACTTTTGTTTGACTGTAGTGGCAGATTTGTTTTTATTTTTTATTGCAGATACTCCACCAACTTGTATGAGATGTGGACGGAGACCGTGGGTGAGCGGTCTCAGTCCAACCTCGGCCTGCCGCTGATCAGCAGGGACCCGGAGACCCAGCTGATCTCTGTCAACTTCAACCCACAGGTTTTTATCACGCTCTAGGAAAAGTGATCCCGGGAAGGCGTATTGTATGTGGGTGGAGGTGGTGGTGTAGACCCCCACCTCTACTGAGACGGTCACTTTGATTTGACATAGATGGCTTCTTTTATTCCCGTCTCAAAAACGGATAAAAAATTAAATAAAACCCTGTTTGTATTTTAAATTGGGCTTTAAATTAAAGGTGTTTAATGTTGACGAATGTTATTGGAGCCTGATTAAATTGACTTTATGGTCTGGTTGTGCATTCATTTCGTCACTTCTTTCATTGCCTCTAACTTCCCCGTCTACCTCGTCCTAGCTGGCGTCCGTGCTGAGGGAAGTTCGGTACCTGGAGGGCAGGCAGACTGAGGCCATTCCCGAAACCGCAGTTCAGATCTACACCACCAGGGGGCAGCTCCGGCAGTACGTCACCAACCTGGAGCTCACCGTGGGCAGATACAACAAGGTTGGTTCCAGTGGCGGGCGGTGCATTTTACACCTAGGCCTTCAGTGAAGTCCTACTTAGTCCGACTTGAATAAATACCCCTCATAATACCATCATTTATGACACCACGGCTTTAGAAATAATGTACAAACACACTTACGAACTACTGGGTGTTGCATCACCTCAATCGTGTACAACACAGGATATTTTTTCTGGAGCATTTAAAAATCAATAAACTGCATCAGCAATTATGCTGGTTATGTTAGGCAAGCAGAGAAGGCCTTGCAGGCCCTGACCGCCCGCCACTGGTTGGTTCAAGGCGCATATTAAACAGTGACATAACCCTAACCCTAACCCTAAACATTTTTTAGTTGTTGAATTAGCATTTCATCAAGAATACGTGTAGACATTTTCTACTGTTTGATCGAAACCTTTTATTTTACGAAGGTTGTGCCCGTAGAAAATAAATAAATTGACATATTATTAGAGCTCCATTTCCAAATTAACATACCATGTAATAAAACAATGCTTGTTTCAGCATAAAAAATATTCTCTGTACCACAGACATGATCAAACAATTAATTCTGGAGTTGGTTTTAATGGGGAGCAGGCACAAGGACAAAATGGCAATTTAATTAACATGGCACGAAACGATGAAGGAGCCCAATTTAATGAAGTCACCTCAGAGAGGACAGCTCCCACCAAGCTCTCCGTGTGTCACGCGCCCTGACTGGGATGGGAGCATACCTGAGATGAAGTCATGGCAACGTGGAACAATCCAGAAGATGGGGGCTTTCCTCTCACGTATGTCCCCCTGTCTGGACGCAGGTGCTGCAGTCGGTGCTGGATGTGGAGCAGCCGCTGGTCTGTGGTCAGCTCAGGGACATCGATGCTCAGCTCAGAGAGGCGGAGGAGAGTGTGAACTGGAACCACCAAGGTCAGAACAATCACCGATAAATACCAAAGTACTTCATAAATACTGTTACAAGGCCTGTGTACTCACTTAAACACAGTGTGATGGTTGAATATATGATGTACCCGTGTTAAGTACATTATAGTTGAGTGTATGAAATATCCATCCATCCATCCATCAACCATCCATTCATCCATCCATCCATCCATCCATCCATCCATCCATCCAACCATCCATCAACCAACCATCCATCCATCCGTCCATCATCCATCAACCATCCATCCATCCATCCATCCATCCAACCATCCATCAACCAACCATCCATCCGTCCATCCATCCATCAACCAACCATCCATCCATCCATCCATCCATCCATCCAACCATCCATCAACCAACCATCCATCCGTCCATCCATCCATCCATCCATCCATCCATCCATCATCCGTCCATCCATCCTTCCATCCATCCATCCTTCCATCAATCCATCCATCCATCCATCCAACCATCCATCCATCCGTCAACCATCCATCTGTCAACCATCCGTCCATCCATCCATCCATCTGTCCATCTGTCCATCTATCCATCCATCTGTCAACCATCCATCCATCAATCCATCCATCCACCCATCCATCCAACCACCCATCCATCCATCCATCCATCCATCCATCCATCCGTCCATCCATCCATCCATCCATCCATCCATCCATCCATCCATCCATCCGTCCATCCATCCATCCATCCATCCATCCATCCATCCTCTATGTCAGCTGCTTTATCCACCTCCCAGTGTTGGAGCCTATCCCAGCTGACTATGGGTGAGAGGCGGGGCTACACCCCGGACGCGTCGCCACCACATTACGGGGCGTGTATGAAATAAATAGCACTATATTGTGGTGCAGCAGATATTTATCTACCACCGCTGGCAGAATATTCCTCCTCTTTCCTGCTCCCTTGGCGTTCCACTCTATTCTTATCGGTCCTCGAGCGCATCAGGCTGCGCTGACGTGACATGACCAACGATGCTTTGCATTTTAAAGAAGAAGAAGAAGAAGAAGAGAGGCAGAGGCGTTCAATCATTGATAAGCTTTGCTTCACACTGCCGGCAGGCGTGTTGTTAGTTTCTTCGGCTCCAGGATTCCCTGAAGAATTTTCAGAAGCGAAAAGACAGCTTATGATCCAAGCTCTCGCCCCCGGCCGCCTGTGGGGATGGACTCCCTCTAGCTTCATGCGGCGTGTATTCCACACGGCGATGGGGAGCGCGTAGACTGCTCGTGTTTTCTGAACTGCGATACGTCCGGCCCGACAAAGCTCTGACGACACCAAAGAAAATGTATCAGGAACAAATTAAACAGAGCGATCAAGCGTTTGTAATAATTCAATACAAATCTGAAACTTTCAAAGCTGCTTCTTTTCCTGACATAGAGTTGTGATTCTGCTCTAGCGGGTTATTTATCGCTCGTTACATTTGATTTTGGGGGTCAGATAACAGCTGATGTCCGAAACGTGCTGCTCTAGCGTCCAGCTCGATTAAGATGATGATGTCACCAGCTAAACGCGTCTGTGGGATTAGCATTGTTTCTTCTGTAGGCTCATGCATTGAACGTCCATGGATTGTTGGTCCGGGATGTGCGTCTGTCAGCCCATGAATGTCAGTCTGTCCAGCAGTTCACGGCCAAATCCTGGAAAGAGCGACGTTGAACATCCATAAACCGGCGAGGACAAACGGCGTTATTTCAGTGATTGATTCACCATTGTGTGTCTTCTTAGGCATTCCACACGTTCCCGGTCTTTTGTTGCTCCTTTCTCAAATTGTTTGGTGGCCTCTTATCGAGGAGCCTTAAAATAATGCCGCTGTTGGCAGCAGTTTTTATTGACCCTCTTTTCATTGATTTCCTCTCCATCGCCGTCGTCCGTTCCCCTCTAGATATTTGGCAGTATATCCAGGAGGTGCGGGACTCCGTCTGCGACCTGGAGAGCCGACTGCAGAGGACCAAGGACAACGTGGAGGAGATCCAGAAATGCATGAGGTCCTGGGCAAGCCCCGTGTTCGACAGAAAGGACGGGAAAAAGGACACGCTTCTCAGCATGGAGGACAGGACAGACAGGCTGGAAAGGTTTTACACGATGGTCCAGGCCTCTGGGGAAAAGATCCACTTCCTGCTTAAGGTAGTAAAAAGATGTCCTTGTTGCTGTTTCAGACTCAGGCTGAGGTTTAGACGAGGTTAGACGTCGGCGGTGAGGATGATGATGCTGCAGAGGCACTGACTTCATCGAGCAGATTTACAAACTGATGAACCCGACAGAGTAGATTATTCACCGTCGGATTGGAGGCAGTTAACAGGTTATATTAAAAACCGCATGTCAGCATTCTTTACACAAACAAAGTGCAGCGCACAAAAAGCGAGGCAGGTGAGGCACGGCCTCGCCTGCCTCGCCTGCTTGTCACTGGTTACAAGCTGGTTTACATTTTTAAATGCGACTCAGTGACATGCTGTCCTGCCGTAGAGAAACCTTGACCTGCTGCGAGGCGAGCCGGCGTCAGCGGCGTGGAGGGCCTACGTGGAGCACGTTGACGACATGGTGGTCGATGGCTTCTTCAGCAGCATTGAGTGCTCGCTCAGGCTCTTCCTGGATAACACCGGTAGGACGTTGATGATGCCCAGACAAACTGAATCACAGAAACAGGACCCGCCGTTATACTCCTGCTAATATGACTTCCATACAACGTATCTTCTGGATCTGGTCCAGGATGAGGTCCGGAATAAACCCCATGTGTGAGGGTTGCTATGGTGACTGCAGGTTGATTCCTGCCCTGCACAGCTGCGGAGGCATCGTTGACCTGAACGAGACTCAGCTCCGGCCTCTTTCCACCTGACTCTCTGGTTATTAATGAAATTAGTGATTCATAAATAAAACAAGTGTGTTAACCTTAGCAAAGAAGAAGAGAAAATGCTCATCATTTTGTAATTCAACATATTTTTGTCAGGTTAATATTTGCTTTTTACCATTTAATGCAAATTACAGATACTTATGGCGGCGTCAGATTTACAGACGTTTAAGTATACTAAATATATTTAGGTGTTAAAATGTATTAATTGCAATCCATTCATTAGCTGATCTATAATTATATATACAACTGTTTATAACAAAGTCAGACACGTCTTCTGTCCTGCTCGTTAAAATGGATTTCCTTCTCTCTGGATTTTAACTACACGAAGGTCAAGTAAAAGCAGTTTGACATGTTTGTCACTTTATTGGACGTATTGTAATCTTTGCGCTCTGACTCGGGGTCTGCTTCTCTCCATCGGCTCCAGACCACAGAACTTCTGCGGCCCCTCTCTTTGAGGCTCAGCTGGATCTAAAGGTTCCTGACATGGTGTTCTCTCCCCCTCTGGAGTTTGGGGCAGGAGACAGTTTCTTTGATCTGATGGAGGGCCTCATCAACGATGTGTTCAGAGTCTCCTCCCTGGTGCCCCGCCTTGCCCAGCACAGCCCCGTACCCCACTACCAGGTGCCGCCGGATGACACGCCGTGGCACCAGCATCCTTTTCATGTGCAGTGTCTGAGATGCTGATCACTCCCATCAATACTCCCCTTCAGGCTGAGATGGAGGACATGGCCGATCTGGCAGACATGCGGCATCTCCTCATGGATCGGGTGCAGGGTGTCATGGCAACCTGCTGCGAGTTTCGCAACTCTTTGGAGCGCTACAGCTACTTGTACGTGGACGACAGGAAGGAGTGTATGCGTCAGTTCCTTCTGTACGGTCGCGTTCTCAACGGCCAGGAGAAAGAGGGCGACGCCGAGGACAGCGTCTCGGAGAGTCCGCCTACGCTGGATAACTTCAGGGAGCAGGTGGACAGGTGGGGGCTGGCTGGTTGTCTGTCGGTGGTCACGTTAAGGTCACCTCTGACAGCATCTTTAATCTCTCGCAGGTTAAGGTTGACAGTAGATTAAAGGATGCTGGAATAAGCACTTCAGTTTTTATGACTAGTGCATATCCTGAACCGCTGAATCAGAAGGGTAGAGATCTAGTTACCACCTTGTTATCCTAAAGAATGACTGGCTATCGGGTGAGAGGCAGGACTTCTGTGAATGTAGCCTCCGATTAGAAGATCAGGTTTAGAACTTACAGGATATAAAACATTTAATTAAATTATATAAAATATTTATCAGGTCAAACTACGCGATCTCATGTCAGGAACTTTCTAACTGAGACTGTAACATGAGCACATAAAGGTCATGCACACACGCAGCCCTCCTGAGCAGGTAAGTTTGTCTTCCTTACTCCCACAGGTATGAGAAGATCTACGAGGAGGTGCAGGGTCTGGAGCCGGTGCACGTGTTTCTGGGCTGGATGAGGGTGGATGGCCGGAGCATGAAGAGCGCCTTACTCAACGTCATCAAGAGGTGGAGCTTCATGTTCAAGCAGCATCTGATCGACTACGTCAAAAACAGGTGAAGCCTTTATCGCTATAACGGGCATGTTATTATGGCTACAGGCTAACGCTAGTTATACGCTCCGTAAAAGACCTCTGTTGAGTTCAAATGATTGTCATTCAAACATTTCTTTATTTTCTTTTATAACTTACTAACATCAAGCGTTATAAAACAATATAAAACACCAACACCTGCGACTTCTGAAAATGTGGTGCAATAAGAAAAGTGTGAGCAGAAAGTCAGTGAAAGCAACGTAGAGAGACACAGTGGGCCGTATAGATCGCCCTGTTGGAATTATAGCAGTTTATTATTGATCTACAGGACAAAGTGTGTCCCTTGTTGGTTTAACGCTGGACGTCCAAATACGGGACGATTCCGTTTTCCACGGGACGGTCGGCAGCCCTACCTGTGATGCTGACGGACCTGCACCCAGAGAACTTTACATCTCAAGTTCATGAGTTTGTGTTTGCGATCTGTCCCCAGTCTCTCCGATCTGGAGGAGTTCATCAGCATTACTAAAGCTGGCCTGAGCCACCAGGTGGAGGAGGGCGACTACGGTGGCCTGGTGGGGGTCATGGGTCACCTGCTGGCTGTTAAGGAAAGGCAAAATACCACAGACGCCATGTTTGAGCCCCTAAAACAAACCATTGCTCTGCTGAAGGTGTACGAGCAGGACCTGCCTGATGTGGTCTACAAGCAGTTAGAGGTAACCCCCCCTTTGTGTTTTCCAACTGCCCCTCTTTTTTCTGTCGTCTTCCTTTTGTCTCCTTCTCTGTTTATCTCTCCATCCACCTGCAGGAGTTGCCAGAGCAGTGGAACAACGTGAGGAAGCAGGCGGTGCTGGTCAAACAGAAGGTGGCGCCCCTGCAGGCCGTCGAGGTGGCCGGCCTGCGGCGGAAATGTGCATCGTTCGATGTGGAGCAACACGCCTTCAGGGAGAACTTCCGAAGCAACGGACCCTTCAGGTAGGATCCAGGCTGTGCCTGTTTCAAAGAGGCTGCATGGAACGCCTAACTCTATAGGGAATATATATCATGTCCCAAATAAAGGCAAAATGCCAAAGACAAAAACGTAAAAGTGATAGAGCTAGAGGAAAGGTGCACGATTCCAGGACAGGTCAAAGAAGCACTTTGCTGCGTTCTGCAAACGAAGGTGGATTTATTTGCTCGAACAGACCAAACTTGTGCTACATGAGTGTGAAGCTTGTTTCCCTGCCCACTGGAAACAGCAGCTGTGCTCTATTTAATGTGAACTGGTGCAGAAAATACATACATACAGAAGAAAAATGGAGAATGTTCATTATGACTAGTGATCAGCAACTAACACCAGAATTTGGTCATTAATTACTCTTTAAATAGAAGCAATTGAAAAAAAGAGTTATAAAGACAGTGTTATATCCATTTATTAGCAGTGTGAGGACGTCACCTTTCTGTCTCCTCGCTTGATATCAGAGAAGCTTATCTCCAGGCTCTCACATCTGACAAAGGCTAACTGAATCGTAACGCAACGATCATTAAGCCATAGGTAGAGATGCTTTGTCATAATGTCTAATTGTCAGATCAGTTATGTGTGTAATTGGTCTCTTTATAACCTGGTGATTATTTTTCCATTAATGCCACGGAAGTCATTGTTAATTGTCAGAGTGTGAATTAAGAGCTGGCGACCAGAGACTGGTCGGTGCTGCAGCCAAGTCAGGCTTGGCATAACTGCAGCAGTGTGTGTGTGTGCGTGTGTGTGTGCGTGTGTGTGTGCACTCATCCAGGTTTGATTGCCAGAGCCCCTGCCAGATGTTGGATGCGTTCCACCAGCAGATCCTTGAGCGGGAGGCGGTGATGGCGTCCCTGGTGGAGTCTGGCAGCCTGTTCGAGGTCAGCGTCTCCGACTACAAGCAGCTCAGACAATGCAGGTAAGGAGCCAAACTGAAACTAATGATCCATCAGAACAGAGAGGCGCGCTTGCATTCACATTGTCCTCTCGCCCTCGCCCCCCCAGGCGTGAGGTGGGCCTGCTGAAGGAGCTGAGGGACACGATTGACGTGGTGGAGTCCAGCATGACTGCGTGGAGGACGACCCCCTGGAGAGAGATCCACGTGGAGGACATGGAGCTGGAGTGCAAGCACTTCTCCAAAGATATTCGGGGTCTGGATAAAGAGGTGAGGAAGGCTTTTGGGGGGCTGAAGACTTTACTTTAAGAAAAATGAATGGTGAAAAACTGAAGAATTCGGAACTTCAAACTGCAATCGATGGTTCATTGCGCCTTTCTTCAGAGAGTGATTATCCCGTCCTGCGTCGGCACAGCAGAAAGGTTTCAGGGGGACGCCGTCTGACTGAGGGAATTAAAGGTGTCTCTCTTTTTAAAGTTTTGAAAGCAAGAATGCACTCTCGTTAAAATAGTACACATAGAGCTGACATCCCACACAGACTTTCCTTAAGACCACGACGTGTAACTTTCCCAGCTTGTTATCAGTGCTAAAGCTTATAAATAACTTTTTAAGCTCACCCAGGCCGTTGTGAGCAGAAGCAGTTACCAGCTGATACCACATTACAAACCGTATGTACATAAACCACTAACGTCTGAGTCGGGAGTCAGTATTTCAGATTAATCTGACACCACCTGAATGCACCACGGCTTTAAAGACGAAGGAGCCCATCCTGTCAGAACCGCACCATGTTGGGGGTTCCATCCCAGCTGTCTTTGATCTGGTGCATACGTTCATATTTTATCAATAAACGTGTCTGCCTGTCTGTCTGTCTGCCTGCCAGTCTGCCAGTCTGTCTGTCGGTCTGCCTGTCTGCCTGTCTGCCTGTCTGTCCGTCTGTATGTTCTTTCAGATATTCAGTTAACTACAGTTAACAGTCCAGTAAAGTAAAAGTATTTTTTTTTGTAATGCTTCTAAGATATTTACATTTGTGATCATTTAAATTTCTTCTCAAACAATTCATTGTTGACAATTAAAACCAGCCACAAAGCTGATAACGTCTGGAAATGGGAAAGAAATAGAAACGGCTTTTGTTTGTATCTAAAACTAATCCTCACTAATGTTATAAATCTGCCCCAGAGGGTTTTATTTTGGGGAAGAAAGGAGTAACTTCCCTCTAGTTTTACTTTGAACTTGAAGCAATGCACTGTATATGAATAAATGAAACTAAAATAAACTACTGTCCCACCGCTGACCCCTGACCTTTGCCTGACAGGTTAGAGCGTGGGACGCCTTCACGGGTCTGGACAACAGGGTAAAGAACCTCCTGATCTCCCTGCGGGCCGTGGCAGAGCTCCAGAACCCGGCCATTCGACCCCGACACTGGCATCAGCTAATGGCTGCGACTGGAGTCCGCTTTAACATGAACGAGGTTTCTGAGTCATTCTACTCGCTGACGTATTTCTGAACAGGCAGTGGCGTTAAAACGTAACACGCAAGCTTTCGCCACTCAGCTCCACGTTTCTCTTCCAGCTCTGTCCTCTTCACGCTTTTCTACCCTCTGAACCGGTTTTATAGACGCTGTGTTGTAATTACTCAGAGTCACTGATTCACATTTAATAGGCCACATTGGGGAGCTGTTTAGCTTTAGTTTAAAGCCTGCTAACCTGCACCACCTCGAAGAGGGAAGTAAGAGCTGCATTAACATTGATCTTACAATAAACGTGAGTTTATTTGTATAATATAACTGAGTAGGTAGGAATATTTGAATGTTCGTTTATGTTGTGCATTATGCCTTGATCATTTTTATAGCATGTTCACACAGAAGATGACTGATACAGACGAGAGGACAGATGACTTTCATCCAGACGCTCATTTAACTTCACAGGACTAGCTTGGGCTGAATGATGAATTATATTCATTTTGAAACCGCACGTTGAAGGAGTGGACCTGTCAAACCGGGCGCCATGATTTTAATTCAAATGTGCTCAGTTGTAGCTAATTAATTCTGCTTCCTGGAGTTTTTACAGAAAGTAGCTTGTCCCATTTCCTTTTGTGCCCATTTGACTGTTTGATGAGAAGATTAAATATATAGACCGTAACTATGGGCCTGAGGCGTGGCCATTAGTAACAGTTGTATAACAGATAAGACATTTTTACAATTAAAAATAATTCAAATTTACATCAGTTATAAATTTTTTTTACATTTCCCTTAAAAATTGTATCTAAAGTTTAGTGAATCCGCCGCGGCTCAACTCTGATGGGTGGCGTCCACTGGAAGCTGCTGCGTGAGCCTTTGCTGGCCTGAAACCAGTAGTCCCAGTTAGCATACAGCGGTTTGCACACGCTGTCGCTCACGTGAACTGTTGTGAGCAGGACACCACGCTGGCCGACCTGCTGCAGCTCAACCTGCACTGCTTCGAGGAGGACGTGAGAGCGATCGTGGACCAGGCTGTCAAAGAGATGGGGATGGAGAAAGTCCTCTCTGAGCTCAACTCCACCTGGACAGGTACGGGGCGAGGCAGGCTCCTCCCGGCCCAGAGTTTAGCACCTATTGATTTGATGGCTCCCGTCCAGGCATGCAGTTCCAGTATGAACCCCACCACCGGACGCAGGTGCCACTGCTGCGCACCAACGAGGAACTCATCGAAACACTGGAGGACAACCAGGTGCAGCTGCAGAACCTCATGTCCTCCAAGTACATCGCCTACTTCCTGGATGACGTGTCGTCGTGGCAGAGCAAGCTGTCTGTGGCCGACGCTGTCATCTCCATCTGGTCTGAGGTGCAGCAGACGTGGACCCACCTGGAAAGCATCTTCATTGGCTCAGAGGACATTCGCTCACAGATGCCTGAGGTGACACACTGAACACACACACGTGGTTAATTGCACCTGCAATAGGTATATGTATATATCACTGAGTACTTATTGTCACTGTCATATTATCACCAATAGCTTGCCTGCAATAGCTGTTAATTAGGACTGCGTTCATTGGCTCATACGGCGAGTAAAGAAGCTGAGATTCTGCCTCCGTCGTCGGGCGGTGCTTTAGCCCAGATGTTTGCCATTAAAGCCCTGATTGTCCTCTCTCTTTTGGGACCTGAAATCATCCACAGGACTCGAGGCGCTTCGAGGGGATTGATGCAGATTTCAAAGAGCTGGCAGGCGCCATGCATCAAACACCCAATGTGGTGGAGGCCACCAATAAGCCGGGTCTGTTTGGTAAACTGGAGGACATCCAGAGCAGGTGAAGGTCCTCTCCACTATCAGGGGACACTCGTCCAGGGTTGCTTCCACACATGCTAACTCTGTGTCTCCACAGGCTGTCTCTATGTGAGAAAG
The DNA here is from genome assembly GCF_040956055.1 of Brachionichthys hirsutus. Taxonomy (NCBI): domain Eukaryota; kingdom Metazoa; phylum Chordata; class Actinopteri; order Lophiiformes; family Brachionichthyidae; genus Brachionichthys; species Brachionichthys hirsutus. The sequence continues at coordinate 8,934,268 of NC_090917.1, read as the reverse complement.
CCCTGACAGAATACTTGGACACCAAGCGTTTGGCCTTCCCCAGATTTTACTTCATCTCCTCGGCTGATCTGCTCGACATCCTGTCTAATGGGACCAACCCACCCCAGGTGGATCCATTATTTTTTTTACCTGAGGGGTAGCGATGGATTTGTTTGCGTCATAGTATTCACTGAGTCATAAAAATAGTTCTGAAGTGAAGTTTGAATGCACAATGTAAAGCTCTGACTGTTGTAGTATCCAGAGTGACCACATGGGGGCAATGTCCCTAAGACTTTTGCAGCCTGCTGCACCCTTCGTCATCAGGACATGTTCTTCTGCATTTGCACCTCGGAGACATAAATCTCAGTTATGCAGCTAACTTATCTCCTGAAGACGTTAGCTGCAGAGCGCGGGGCCCTCCCTTGGGCCCCTCCCTTGGGCCCCGCCCTTCTGGGCCTGATTCTGTGGAATGTTGTTTATTTTTGTGAAAGCAGAGTTTATACCAGTCAGACCATGAGCTGAGTGGAGAGTGAGCGCTTCCGTCTTGTTCGCTCAGGTTCAGAAGCATCTGTCCAAGCTTTTCGACAACATGGCCAAGATGCGATTTGAAGCCGATGGAGAGGAGAACCTTTCTAAGACGGGTCTGGGGATGTACAGCAAAGAGGAGGAGTACGTTCCCTTCAGTCAGGCCTGTGACTGCACTGGACAGGTAAGCACACCTGGAGCCTTTCATTCCTGGGACTAAATGCTGTCCTCATGCGTCGTCGTTTATTATTAGCCACTGTAGATGGATGGGATGATGGAATACCTGCCGTTGTCTGCAGCGGAGGGAAATAGATCTCAGATATCACAACCGCATAATAAAGCAGACAAATCAAACTGAGTCGATCAGCACCCCTGGAGTTTTGCATATCAAAGCCTACACATTCATTAAGGTTCTATTCCATCCCATAGTATTGCCTGACTCCACTTTCACCCTAATGGTTATTAATGAGCTCATTAGGGTCCAGTGATAAGAGAGCCCGTCAGTGCTCACGTGATTCTTTCTCTACATTTGAATTTGGGGGCCTTCTCTCTGTTTTCTGGTGGCTTTTCTTCCCGTCAGGTGGAGGTGTGGTTGAACCGGCTTCTGGATGCCATGCGCGCCACAGTTAGACACGAGATGACGGAGGCAGTGATGGCCTACGAGGACAAACCCAGGGACCAGTGGCTGTTTGACTACCCGGCTCAGGTAAGCAGGCTCAGTTTTAACTCTGACTTTGGAGCTTTTTGCCATCGAACGGGCTGCATGCCTCCTGTGGATATTTCAGTGCAGTGCACACGCTCACGAATGCTTTCTACACACAGCTTGAGTCTTGTGAGAACAAACACATGCGGGTGCCCGAGATAATGGAGCTCTCTGTTCTTACCTGTAAGCGCCAGCGTTTTGTTGCTCTGAGTGAAAGTATGTGCCTGAACCGAATCACAAAAGAAGAATGTAGATGTGTGGGTAAAAAGAAAAGCACGTTCTTAGGCTAAATGCCTTTGACTGAACCATTTGATTAATAACAAGCATTAATCAGAACCAGTCAGGAAAGCAGCAGTTTTAGAAACGTTCCTTTAAAGGCCAGCCTGACAGAGAAAATGGCGCATGCTGAGTGTGTGTGTTCAGCACCTCACTAATGCAGCAGCTCATTACGCAGTCAGCTCCCGGACTGATCCCGGTACCGCCCTCCAGACGCTCCGCCGGTGGAGGACGGCTCCCAGGAATGATCAGCTCGGAATAAAAACCAACAAAACAACAAAACTGGGATCTTAATGACAAATATTTATGTCTGCAAACCTGCCAGCGTTCATTAAAATAGTGCCCCCAGAATATAATCCTTCGTATCTACTGCTTGTGATTAGCTCCACCAAGGACGCGGTGCTGCAGGTCCACTTGGCTTCTTTCTGGCCATCAGCAGGATTGCAGAAAAACGACTGGCCCACTAAAGGCTGGAGTGAATCCGAATCACGAGATCACGATCACAAGCTTGTATGAGTAGGAGGGCCGCTGCTCCAAATCCCAGAAAGCAGCGCCTGAGCTGGAAAGTGAATGAAGAAAGAGGAGGAGCAACAACAAAGCAGCCAATTGGAGAAATAAAAAGTTATTTTCTGATTGTTTCACGGTCATTGCCTTCTAAATTACACTTGCCCACGTCTCCGCTCTTCCCTGCATGGAGGTACCACACTGCTGCACGCACACACACACACAGACACACACACACACACACACACACCTACAGCATCAGTGATGAGGAGCAGAGGAGAGATAAAGTGAGCTGGCCGCTGTCATGCCGCTGATGCTGCAGCCGCACTTTGACATAACGGTAATCATTTTCTAAGTCTATCTAGATTAGCATTAAATAATCGTGGATAATTAGCCGCAGCGTTGTACGCGCTCTCTGAGAGCCGTGCAAGTTATCAGTGCTTCAGAGAGCAGTAAACGTAGTAAACAAAGGGAAGATGAAGTGTTAGACGAAGCAGAGCAGAGCAGGTGGAGGGGAAGACGGATGGCGATGCTTAAATCAGTGCCGCCACACACACTATTCCTAAAACGTGTGCAGCGTGGCCCTTAAACGTCAGATTGACTCCGATGTTTGGATTACAGTGATTAATGGCGATCGCTACTAATAAGTGTTTCTACCCAGTGTCCTGAATCCCACCCGGTTAATGTGTCCCCTCCCATTGTTTGCATGATTGTAACGACACGCGGCCCGAGTGACGGCACGCGGCCCGAATGACGACACGCGGCCCGAGTAACGACACGCGGCCCGAGTAACGACACGCGGCCCGAGTAACGTCACGCGGCCCGAGTAACGACACGCGGCCCGAGTAACGACACGCGGCCCGTCTAACGACACGCGGCCCGTCTAACGACACGCGGCCCGAGTAACGACACGTGGCCCGAGTAACGGCACGCGGCCCGTCTAACGACACGCGGCCCGAGTAACGACACGCGGCCCGTCTAACGACACGCGGCCTGAGTAACGTCACGCGGCCCGAGTAACGACACGCGGCCCGAGTAACGACACGCGGCCCGTTTAACGACACGCGGCCCGAGTAACGACACGTGGCCCGAGTAACGGCACGCGGCCCGAGTAACGGCACGCGGCCTGAGTAACGGCACGCGGCCCGTCTAACGACACGCGGCCCGAGTAACGACACGCGGCCCGAGTAACGACACGCGGCCCGAGTAACGACACGCGGCCCGTCTAACGACACGCGGCCCGAGTGACGACACGCGGCCCGAGTGACGGCACGCGGCCCGAGTAACGACACGCGGCCCGAGTTCATGCTGAGTGATGCTTCGTCAGCGTGTATTTGGTATCTGCTCCAGAAAACAGCTGTGAAAGCCTTTGTCTGAGCTCGATCTATCGTCTGTCGCTGATTTGTGGTGCGGCCCTGAAATCACTCACCCGCCTGCTTTGACTAACAAAACCAAAAAGATGCATGACAAATATTGTTTTTCATCTCAATCTAAAGCTATACAGAGCGATCTTTCTGCAGCTAGCATGTGTGTCCATCATACCTGATCCAGGTGGCGCTGACCTGCACCCAGATCTGGTGGACGTCTGACGTGGGCATGGCTTTCGCCCGTCTGGAGGAGGGCTATGAGAACGCCATGAAGGAATTTTACAGGAAGCAGGTGTCCCAGCTCAACACCCTCATCTCCATGCTGATTGGCCAGCTTACGCCAGGTGATCGGCAAAAGGTCATGACCATCTGCACCATCGATGTCCACGCCAGAGACGTGGTAGCCAAGATGATCGCTCAGAAGGTTAGGGCAGCACTGCTGCTGCATTGTTCAGAGGCGCAGAGTAATGCATAATCAGCCGATGTAATCGATTACTATAATTGCATTGTGGAAATCCAGGGACTCGACCTGCTGCTCACTTTTTTCCAGGTGGAGAATTCTCAGGCCTTCGTGTGGCTTTCCCAGCTGAGGCACCGGTGGGATGAGAAGGAGAAACACTGCTTTGCCAACATTTGTGATGCACAGTTTCTCTACTCCTACGAATACCTGGGCAACACACCCCGGTTGGTCATCACTCCTCTCACGGACAGGTACGCTGCCTCCCTGTTTTTCATCAGACAGGCTCATCAATGCTTTTCAGCCGGCTGGCTGGTGGAACCATGGTAATGTCCTGCCATTAGTTTCCGTCCTCCGTGGAGACGTGAGGCGTCTGAGTATCTTCAGTAGAGTGCATAGCTTCCAGATCCATTCTCCACCCTGCAAGGTTTCATGGGAGCTGGATCAGTAGTTTTGAATTGGATAAAACGTTCTAAGGGAAAGTCATAGGAATTTGAAATGATCCTGGGTTCTAGTTATCTGCCCCGGTCCACGCTAAGACTTTTTCCTGGCGCATTCCCCATCCTCCCTGTTGAGGACATGTGTCCTGTAGTTTTTGAGCCTTTTTCTGAACCGGACGGACCCCAGCAGACCGGATCAGTTGTGGCTACCATGATGTGCTAACGGCTAACAATGTTCCCGCTCTTTAAATGATGGGCATGAGTGTTCCTTCTTTAAACTGCAATCTTTGAACCCGGGTAAATGCTGAGCTGACACTGACTTGATGGCCAGATGCATGATGCTGCAAGGCTAAAGCCTTCCGGTTGTCCCTGGCAACAACATCCCTCAGCAGTTAAGTTATTAAAAATTAGGAATCATTGTTTTTATATTCAACTCGTGCTTCATTCCACTGTATCTTGACCGCATTTGGATGCTTAGCTCATGCATGGGGGCCATTTTGTATTTCCTTTGCTTTGGACGCAACACAGAAAGGCAAGGCTTGTGTGAAGAACGGTTCCGTGTACATTTAGCTGGAGTTTTACTTCTCCAATCCGGAATCTCTGCTGCAGCAGCATCTGGGATCGACTCACTGATGTTTGTGATCAGAGCTTTAATTAGATGTACCAAGTAAGTTAATGGTTAATGGTGGCGCCTGATGTTAACGCAGATAAACACGGTGAATCCCATCCCTTGGACTTTTTACTCTCGCGCTTTCCGTTGTGGAAAGGCTGAAGAAGACGGCGTCTTACAAAACAAACTCATCCAGCTGTGAGTGTCTCTGTCAGTCCCGAGCACGCAGCTGGAGCATGTGGACAAATCCAAAGCTCGCTGCAGTTCCCGCTGGGGAAAGGTGAGGTGAACGGCCGAGGCCTTCCAACAGTGTCATGGAAATGTTTCAGGACTTCATGAAGTCTATGTAAACGTCTCGTCTCAGAATTCCTCTTCCGGACGTCTCACAGGAGACTGGAGCGGACGGTCGGATAGACGGCGTGCTTCCTTCCGTGTCACCCCACTGCGTGAAACAGGGAAAGGGGGAACATCTGTCTGGCGATCGGACACCACGTGTCCCCATTTACAGATGATTAGGTTGTCTTCCCAGTTTTCAGCACGCTTTTGTTCGGGCCAGATCCATTTGTGTTAATGAAAATGAGGTTTTGCCTCCATGTCATCAGGAACCTAGAAGACCCAAGCACCTTATCTGTTAGGAACTACCTTGTGCATTCTGGTTATCTTCATTTCGGTCATTATGCCCGACACATAAACGACGACTCAGCACACTCACTTTTCCAGCAGGGGGTTTGTTTCTGCAGGAATCCTGATAAAGTTTCCAACACAGATGAATGCCTGCCTCCCGAAGCCCTTTGGCACGCCACAGCGATTGACCATGTGCTATTCCAGACTGACCAGAAGTCCGTTTGAAGCCTGAACAAACAGAAACAATGGGCTTTGATGGATCAGCTCGTCTTCTCCATCTGCTACACGCCCTTGCTGTGGCTCACACAGTTTGCCACTGACTTTCATTTCAACAATAGACCATTAACCAAGGGGCTTGGTGTCAAATCCTTTAATCCACGACTTGAGGAAACAGCAAAAAAAAAAAAACCAGCACGTTTATTTCATGATATTATTATGTTTTTTGTAACAGAGCCAGCAAACGGTGCTGAAGCTGCCAGGAGAAAACGAGATATCAGCAAACGCTCTGTAGCTGGACCGTTTTTAGTTTGTCTGGGTAAACCAGTTCATTTAGGAAAGAATACAATCTTTCTTACAATTATCTGAAATGCAATGCTTAAAAACTGCAATAAAAGCGATTTAGAGATACGATACAAAAAAGCCCCACTGCAGTAAAACATGGAATATTTCCATGTTATATACAATGCTGTATTTTTGATGAGCTGGGGACCGATGTCATCCCAGATCTTTTCAATAAAATAGGCAATTTTATTCAAAATAATGATGATTATATCCAAATAGAATCACAAGCTGCGTCAGATGTCCGTAGGTGTGAGTGTGTGCATGTGGTTGTTTGTCCTTTGTGTGGGGCCACACGATGCGCTGGCGATGCTTCTGGGGTGTAGCCGGCCTCTCGCCCGTAGAAAAGCTACGGGCGACTGCAGCAACACCCGAAAGGCGGATAAAGCGGACGTGAAAAGGAATGAATGGGCAAAACATAAATCCACAAGCCACAAACGTTTTACATTTCAGTATCGGACCATGAAGCTCGGACCACATGCATTACAATGAAATGGAAAAGTGATGTCATGAAAAGCCTGGCGTGGAGTTCTTCACTCTGCACCATCCAGAACACGCGATGATCGGGGAACATTTTAATAAGAAACGAGTAGCGAGTAGTGACAAACATGCCCCGATGTCGCGGCTAAGATGAACAAGAGAGAGAGAATGGGGAAATGAGCTCAAATAAAATAAAAGCATTCTGCTGAAATGTCAGATGCCTGGAAGTTGTCTCGTCGCGCATGGCGGAGAGCTCAGTGTGGTTTCATTAGCCGTGTTCCCTCGCGGGGACATGATGAAGCGTCCTGGAGGCCAGAGTGTGGGCAGAACGCCGGCCTCATGATGAAGGTACTGCCGGAGTTATTGCAGGATTAGAGTTGGTTGAACAGTCGAGAAAACAAAGCGGTTCGACAAATCATTCCATTTATAGACCGCCGGTTATCTGGACAGCTGGGGAGGAACGGGGATCGGTGTGAAGAGAAACGTGGAGCGTCTGTGTTCCGGCCGGTGTGTGTGATGCTCTCTGTGTCTGTGCAGTCAGGCCGAAGGGAAGCAGCGCTATCAGCGGCACGAGGTTCACCTTCCCTCACTATTCACTGCGGACGCTCCGCGGTGCCACACGGCGGGAACGCTTTACTAAGCTTGTACACACACATTCAGACCACGGCAAAGCGGGGGGGGCAGACAGACAGCCGGGTCGTCAAAAACACAAAGACAACAAGTCACCTCGTCAGAGCCGCTCCGTCAGGATTTAGTTATTCCTGGACGGCATCCTTTTCCAGCCGCTTAGTGATCTTTGGCCATATTTCAAAGGATAAAGCCCGCTGGCATCTCCGTCCTGCCGATGGGCTCATTCGTCTTCTTCAGCTTCTTCTGACTTCACACTTTCCAAGACCCCCCCCCCCCCCCCATTCTTCTTTTTTCATTTTTACATTGCCAGACTTCACACAGATCCAACTCCATTAGCAGTTTAGCCAGTTTAGATTTTTTTGCTAAATCTATTTTAAGGTGACTGAAGGCTGGACGGCCACTCAGCATACCGGTATGTCCCAACCGGATCCACTACTCGAGGCTCAGCTGATGGATCTGTTCTTCAGTATTTTGGAGGACATTGATGAACTCTCATTTGTCTCTGTGACAGATTCTGCAGACGTATACGGTGTGTGTGTGGTAAACGTTTCTGGCCATTGATTTCCACAAATGGCTCATAGATTAAAATGGCTAACCGACGCTTCCAGAACGTCAACATTCCACATAGCTGTGGCTTCAGATACAATATTTTCTGGCCATTATTCGACGCTGGAGGGGAAACTGTGACCGTGTTTTACTTTGTAACTCACGAAGAGCAAAAACGAAGAATCAACTGGACTTTGAGTTTTATTGTAGATGTTTCCCCTCTCATTCATCATTAGCTTCCATAAGGTGAAGGGTCGTTGTCCCTCCCCACCCTCAGGTGTGGCTGGGGGTTGTGGATTCTGGGTCCGGGGTGAACCCGCCTTTCGTCCGTATAGTCAGCTGGCATAGGCGCCAGCAGAACCCGTGACCTTCTAGATGAGGTCACGGGTTCTAGGTCGTCCAGAAGAAAATGGATGGATCGATCTTTTTGGTATAGCTTCAATAACATCTCGTTGCTATAGTGATGGTGGATGTTGGCGGGAAACTTACAGCTGTCAATGAAAATCTCACTTTCGGTGAAAATAATGACTCCTTCCTTTAACCTGCTCAAAGATCAAATTGAATGGGCTGTTTTCTGACATGCCTCGTCCATCTGGCAGGTTTCATGTAGCTCATCTTCCACCTGCAGAGAATCCAACAGGGCGACACACCTGTTGTGTGTGTGTGCTGCCGTGCACGTCACTTCCTCACTGAGGGACACGAAGCAGGAAAGCAGTCTGGCTCTCAGCCTCCCGCCCTCACTGACCTCTCGACTCTGGTTTAGATGCTACATCACGCTGACCCAGTCCCTCCACCTGACCATGAGCGGAGCGCCGGCAGGACCAGCCGGCACAGGGAAGACGGAGACGACCAAAGACCTGGGCAGAGCCCTGGGCATCATGGTCTATGTGTTCAACTGCTCTGAGCAGATGGACTACAAGGTGAGCGGGGGGGGGGCTATTATCTGAGCTTCTGATAGATCATCATTAAAGTCATCGGCCCATTCCTTTCTCTTTTCATCCTCTTTCTTTTCATCTTCCATTCCCCCTTGAAAGACAGGCTGGAAGCCCGTCCTGCGCGCGGCCCCCACCTCGTTCTATGAGACACACGCGTTCAGCATATTGAGCACTCCTCAAGGTAGACATAAAGAGAATCTTGTGATGCGGCTTCACGGGGGCATCGATGCAGCACCTGAGGCTGCCCCCCCCCCCCTCCCCCGCAGCAAGGAAGCGCTAATACACTCCAGCAGGAAAAGAGACGCCAGAGTCCCGCAGCGTTACTCACACACTAGAATCACTCCCCCAGCCAGCTCTGGTTTGCGTCAGAGAAGGTTTCCTCTGTGTGATAATTGGTGAGAAACGTCAGCGGCTCACTTCATCCGGCCCCCTGGACGTCTGCTCACCTGCTCTCACGTTGGCGTGAGGTGAACTGTGGGCGGTAGACGTTTTCTCTTTGAGCCATCGATGCCTTGCTTCATTTGTGTTTGTGTTCCTTTCGCCCACTCTCAACCTGCTCGCTATTCTGTGAATGCCTCTTCTTTTCTCATGTATATTCACTGAGCGGCCGATTTGTTTGTCTGCCTCACCACACACCTCGTCAGCCAGTCAGACGCTCCGCCTGACTTCCTGTGTCCTTCTGAATGTCCCTTTGAACCTCTTTGTCTCTGTCCACCAGTCCTGTGGGGACATCTACAAAGGGCTGGCTCAGACAGGCGCGTGGGGCTGCTTCGACGAGTTCAACAGGATCTCGGTGGAAGTGCTGTCTGTGGTGGCTGTACAGGTAAGAGCAGCTCCTCCTCCAGCGGAGGGTGAGTGAGTTAAAGACGGGGTCTTATCCAGAGCAGTACACGGCCCTGAAAAACACCAGGAGAAGTAAATAGCCTCCTCATGACTAATTTAATAAAATGAACCCACCAAGGCTGGCCCTTTTGCATTTGCCCATAATTAGAGCCTTCACTGCTCTGATTTGAAAGCTGAGGATGGGAAACCGCCTCCGGTAGTGGAGACTGTTGACGGTCACGAAGCTCACACTAATAAAAAGCTCTGAACAGACAGGCTGCAGACTCTAAGGATGCTCGAAGGACAGTTGGATGAATTAGAATTTGCTCAGAGGTTTGTAGTCTGACTATGTCCTTGATTTGCAGTTGTGAAAAATTATAATGTGTATTAGTTAGAAAGCAAGCTTTACACCAAACAGTCCAATCCGTTTTTAAAATGCCCTCTATTTAACATTCGTTTGAGACACACTACATAATTCCGTACATATTCTGGTGCTGTGTGTCGTAGTCTGGATGCTACACGCTCTTCATTGGCTGACGATCTTCCACTTCAGTCCACTGACTGCTGAACTAAACATGTAGCTCACAAAGAGACAGCTGTTTTACTCAGCAGATGATGGAGACCAACTCAAGTCAGGCAGACACGCAGTCTATTGCTTTTCATCCTCATAAGGTGCTGCAGCATATATGTAAAGAGAATTATGCAGGTCTGATTCCAGAGCTGAATCATTTCTTCACTGTAACTCCAGATTGTGAAGCTCAGAGGATGAACTCCGTCAATCAGGTGGCTTTTCCTCTCTTCTCCTCGACTACCTGCTTTTCTTATGTGGTGACATTAAATAGTCTTCAATCCGCTGCACACTGAACAGTGGCTACCCCTTTGATAGCGGGGTCTTTTGAGAAATCAGCTATTTTCTGTGGGTTTTAGCTGATGCTAGCTTTTCTGCTTGCTTGCATTCTGTTATCCCAGATCAAACAGAGCCTGTCTGTGTTTCTGGTGTCCCTCTGGGCTCTTCAGATCCTGCAGGCTGTTGTCCCAGACATTATCTCTATGCATGTGCAGAACTGCCACAGCAAAATGTATATAGTTGATAAAGAAGTTGACCATAATCATGACGGTAATGAAACCCCTCAACGGATCATTTCTCAAAGTGAGGCAGACTTCTCTGCCCTTCGTTTTGTCTCTCTTAAGCAGCATTGAAAGTGAAGTACCTTCTTCCATAAGCTGTGGGAATGCATAGTGCTTCCTGATTGTCAGAAGAAGGAATCAGTGTTGTGTGGCGTGGTGTATAATAGATAAGGCGGTGGTCCGATACCTGGAGAAGCAGACCTTGACAACAAAGGCGCGCCTGTTTGTGTGACAGCTGGTATCTTTCTCCATCGCTAAGTCTGACGCAAAGTCATCTCTCATCATTGCACACCCCTAATGCATCCTCTCAAAGCGGGCGCAGAGAGCACAGCTCGTACCTGTGTCTGCTAACACACATGGGGGGGGGGGGCTGGTTCTATGTGAAATAAAGCAGAGAGTAACAGATGGAATGTTCAACAGCGGAGATAGAATGGAGAAATCATGCTGCTGCTGCTGCTCAGAGACAGGGGGGTGACCCCCCCTAGATCACACGGGTTAAACGCCGCTGGCTCACAGACAGCACGGTGACCCCCCCCTGGATCACACAGGTTAAACGCCGCTGGCTCAGAGACAGGGGGGTGACCCCCCCAGGATCACACAGGTTAAACGCTGCTGGGTCAGAGACAGGGGGGTGACCCCCCCTAGATCACACGTGTTAAACGCTGCCGGGTCAGAGACAGCACGGTGACCCCCCTTGGATCACACAGGTTAAACGCTGCTGGGTCAGAGACAGGGGGGTGACCCCCCCTAGATCACACGTGTTAAACGCTGCCGGGTCAGAGACAGCACGGTGACCCCCCCTTGGATCACACAGGTTAAACGCTGCTGGCTCAGAGACAGGGGGGTGACCCCCTGCGTCCCTGTAGAAGTGTGTACTTGGTGTATTTTACCTGGTGATATTCTCATGAAAACCTTTCTTTTTTTTGCAGCTGCACCGTTTGCTTTTGCACCCCCCCCCCATCCGTCCGTGTTAGTACGACTGACTGATCTGTACCCACATACTCATCCGTGAAGAGATGCCCCTCCTCTTCCCAGCTGTTGACTCGCCGCGCTCTTTTAACACACACATGTAACATTCGTGAGGGGCGGGGGGGCGGGGGGGGGGGCAGCGTTTTAGGCCGAGGCACACACAGTTAATCGGTGAGATCTCATTCAATCATTCTGTGGACAAACTGGGCCTCGGCGGTTCATCCATCCATCCAGCCCCCGCTGATGCTCACAGGATGATGAAATGGTGTCCCTGAATTCAAGGTGCGCTTGGCAGGCTGGTTCAAAGTGACTCTGGAGCGGGTTCAGCGTTATGCTAAGTGATGATAGCAGACCTCAGCGTTCCACCAGTTAGACACCTATTTTGTGTTGACTGACTATGACTCATTGTGTAATATAATAGTGTGTAGGCCCCCCCTTTTGCTGCCAAGGCAGCCCTGGCCCATCGAGCCGTGAACGCCGCTGGTATCTGACACCATGTGAGCAGCAGATCCTTTAGATCTGTGAGATGAGACCTCCACCTTGAGCTCATGGCTGTCTTTGCTATGCAGAAGGGGAACGCTGCTGCACGAGGCCACAGACAGAAACAGATGTGGCTTCCATGAAGGGGGCGCACTTGGAACCAGTTTTCCCCAACAAAACATTGGCCAAATTGGTAGTGAGACGCCGCTGCTTGGCCCATAAGTTCGGTTCCGGCTGAAATACGTTCAAATAATTGCAGACCTGGAGTCTAACCGATGACACTGTTGTACCTTCGTTTTTCATTTCAGTGCATTTGGGTCATGGCTTCTTTTACCGGTCCCCTTAAATGCTTCTTAAGAGTTTATGGAATGAAAACATAAATGATAAATGATTTGCTTCAGTTATCTGAAAAAGGAAGGTCCGGTTGAAAGTGCTGGACAAGATCAAATCAAAGTCCAATCATATGTCTTGGGTTATTTCAACAACAACCACATTCCTCTCCCCGGTTCTGCAGACTATTTTGACTTCTTCTATTGTCCAACAGAAAGTAAAACTCACCTTGAAAAATGAATCAATAATTGCTTAAGCAGGTTGACACAAAATCGTCTCCAGACTTGCATGCATGTATGGAATAATGCAGATGATACCGCATTAATGATCCTGATCAGTGTTCAATGTGTTTAACACTGTAAGTGAGACATACGACCATTGCTGCCTTTCTTTGGTTTGATTGATTACTCGAGTTCCCACATTTAATGTTGTAAAACCTGCAGAACTGTTCAGTCCAAATATTAAACTGGACTATAACTAATCAGTCCTTTTTACGCGCAGGTCAAAAGCATCCAGGATGCCATTCGAGATAAGAAACAGAGGTTTAACTTCATGGGGGAGGACGTGAATCTTTGTCCGTCTGTTGGCATTTTCATCACAATGAATCCAGGCTACGCTGGCAGGACTGAGCTCCCGGAGAACCTCAAGGCTCTGTTCAGGTAAGCTAGCAAGGTGTCAAACATTGTGTGTTAAATGAACAGTTACTCCTTTGCAGGGAGATTAACGACATGCCCAGCCTGTGGCAGAAGAACGCCTGTAAAGACTCATTCATTTATTGGTCTTCTTGAAGACAAGAAAATCAGTAATTGTCTCGTCCTCAGCCGGGTCACGGGGTTACGCTGGAGCCCAGGTATCCCAGCTGCGATCAGGCAGGAGTTGAGGTACACCCTGGATGAGTCGCAGAGTCCTCGCAGGGTCCTGTAAAGACTGTGCTGTGAAAATTATAACTAAAAGCAGCTCAGGTAGACACATTCAGGTAGAGCTCCCGACTCCGCCCATGTCGACCCAGATCAGAGCTGTAGGTCAGGCATCTGTCGTGGTTTGTGTCTCAGAAACCACCAGGGAGGGGCTGTGGAGCCATTTTGAGTGTGGATGTTTTCATCTCTTTTGAAGCTTGTTTAAATGTCAAAATGAGATGCATTAGAGAAAAAGGGCCTTTAGCTGCTTGTATCTGAACAATCCTTTGAACAACAATAAGTTGCGTTTGGTGCTCAAGCCCTAAACCTCCACAGAGTCGCTGGTTACAGGAAAACCAGAGACAGTTCTACGAGCTGCATGTTGGTTGTGATGGTTGCTTTGCTGTTTGCTCCAATGTCGTTGTAAATTGGTTCACTATGGTTTGTTTCACGCATGTGCACTTTAGATGGCAGAATATGAATTTCTGCAGGATTATGATCTCCGACGACGACGGCCAACCTCCTTTTAATGCTTCTCTGCAGACCTTGTGCGATGGTGGTGCCAGACTTTGAGCTCATCTGTGAGATCATGCTGGTGGCTGAGGGCTTCATCAGCGCTTGTGTCCTGGCCAGGAAGTTCATCACGCTCTACACTCTGTGTAAAGAGCTGCTGTCCAAACAGGTAGGCAGCGTTGTCATAAGGATGCGGTGCCACACAAATGCTCATTTAAACGCGCCTTTAAATGCTATCACACCTTTTCTAGTTCTAGAACTCAGTATTCCACTGAGCACATGACTGTCCAATAGCAGTGTGCTGAAACGGTACTTCACAATGTCATAAAGACGATACTGTAGCGTAGCAGATAGCTTTTACAAGTTAAATGATCAAAAACAAAAGAGGTTGCATAAAGACACTTACATTTTTGTACAGTTTTGAGAAAAATGATGATCCTTTCCTCACATCCTGTAGTGATGATTTTGGTTTTTATTTAAGTAATCAAACCTGCAGCATTGTCAAAGTGACTAAAACTAGCCGCCCATCTGCTTTGATGCTAACGGTACCAGTGCTACGTTCCAATAAATGAAGCATTGCGGTTCTATCAGTGTACATTTTATTAAGTCAACTGGACTTGTGCTCGGGTCAGGTGCTCCCCAAGTGCTTTTTGTAATGTCATAAACACACTGTTGAGTAGCTATGTGTGTTTTTACTGACATTTTTTACATACTGAAATAAAATACATTAAATCAAGAAACAATCGTCCATTTCTCTAAACACAGTGAGCTCTGCGTTGTGATCAGTATTACTATTGTCAGGTATGCAGCTGACCTATAACACATCGCTAGCCAAAAAACATTTTCCCTGACTAGCCAGAAACCGCTAACTAATTTCAACAGAACTTTGTGGAGGGGTCGATTACAGGCCAGATGTGTACAGCTGTAGTATGCACACACCTAATGATTTCAGATGGAGTTATTCCCAGCAGCATCGTTATGATGAGCTGCATGTCTTGAACCTCACAACGGTCTTTTGAGGTTCTGTTGATAAACTTGGGAGATGCATTTTTTGTGGGGGTCTGACGTGTCTCTGACCTCGACCATCAGGACCACTATGACTGGGGCCTCCGCGCAATCAAATCAGTGTTGGTGGTGGCTGGCTCTCTGAAGAGGGGAGACCCTGGCCGGGAGGAGGACCAGGTGCTGATGAGAGCTCTGAGAGACTTCAACATACCCAAGATTGTCACCGATGACATGCCTGTGTTCATGGGGCTCATCGGAGACCTGTTTCCTGCACTGGATGTCCCCAGGAAGAGAGACCTGGACTTTGAGAAGCACGTGAAGGAGGCCATTCTGGACCTCAAGTTACAGGCTGAGGACAATTTTGTGCTGAAGGTAGTGTAAACCTGTTTCCTCAGTGGCCTCCTGACACGCTGTCTGCTTCATTTGATCACGTCGTGTTTTTATTACAGCTGAAGAAAAGTGTTGGTAAGATGAAGGCAATCACAAGTTATCGGTGAAGTCCCCGGGTATGGGTTTCGTCTTCAGCACTTTAGACAGATATTACAGCTGGAGCACTATCATTTAGATTTATCTTAGTTCTCTCCAGAAGCTCTTTGCTTCACGTCATAATGTTCCACTGGGAAATACACATTAGTGTCAGACAAGTCTGCAGCAACTGGATGAATCGGGTAAATATTGCACCAAGCCTACAGTTGGCTGGCTGTTGACAGTTGCTGATGAGAATTCAGGTGCTGACCTAATTCTAGTCATTACGTGACACACACACACACACACACACACACACACACACACAAACACACTCGATATGTCAGAGACAGATGAACGCAGGACCAGGGGAAATAAGTGCAATTTGCCTCAGGTCAAATAGACACGGGAACCACATAATAACACTCCATCAATGGAGGCCGGCGCTGCACCGTGCCACTTAACCCCGACACTGTGAGAGACAGCCACTGAAACAAACAAAGAGGAGCAGGAACATGGTGGGCGAGAGAGAGAGGGAAAGGCGAAGCGGTCAATAACAGCCATCCAGACCCACAGTCTGAACTTTTACTTACTTTATTTGTGCAACCAACCTTTTGATTCCAGACAAAGAGGCAAGGGAGGAGCAGTCGGGGTGAGGGAGATTGCTTACCTTTAGCATTAGCATGTGCTAGCACCAGTCCTCCCCACATCAAAGCGGTAATCAGCCGGGGCCTTTGGGAGGGCGAGGCTGTCTGCGCTCGGGCTGAATGGATGGCGAGAGGGAGCGGCGAGGAGTCTGATCGATGGCATTGATTGAGCTCACCATGTGTGTTAGAGTGGAGGCGGCGAGGGAAGCTCTCTCCTTCACCCCGTTGCTCTCATACGCTGTGGTGGAAACTCTCTTTACGTGAATAGACAGAAAATGTCAATGAAATTAACATTTCCAAAAGTCAAATGTCAGTGACCTTTGAGGGGTTCACACGAAAGTAGGAGTCAAATGACATCATCAGGACTGAGCTCAACTTCTCTAAGTCAGAAGTCTAACTCTAAACTGATTTGTATTTCCCTTTCCTGCCACTTCATTGTCTTCGGTGGATGCTTGAGCTTCAATGTGTGAAATGATGCGGAGCCCGGATCCTCCTTCATCCACTCTGAGTGGAACGCATCTCGCATGCCTGCGAGGCATCATCGTGATGTCATGCTCATAGAATTCCAGCTCGTCTTATAGTTATTAAGAAACTGCAATAACAAAAATGCTTCAGTTTGTTTGGATGTAGTCCCACTAATCCCACTAATCATCTTTGGCACATCCACCGAGTTTCCCCAGATGTGTGGCAACAAAGAAACACCATCAGGCTCCAGCATTAATATCCTGTCAATCAAACTTCACAACTAGAAACCTAAATGCTTGTCCAAATATTTAATCATCTGTTTTCTTGGATCACCCTGAAGCTGTTTGGCGTCATCCATCATCTGTCGAGGCTGGGCACTATTCCATTTCCTGTTCCGCTGCGCTGCTTTGCACTGGAAGGCGGATGAATGAGCTTGTGTCTATCGGCTGGGTGGAAGCGCAGCTTAATACGAGACGTTTCATCCTCTCTGCGCGTCTCAGGTGGTGCAGCTGGAAGAGCTGCTGGCCGTGCGTCACTCCGTGTTTGTGATCGGGAATGCAGGCACTGGGAAGAGTCAGGTGATGAGATCGCTGCAGAGGACCTATCAGAACATGAAGCGCAGACCAGTGTGGGCGGACCTTAACCCAAAGGCGGTGACCAATGACGAGCTTTTTGGCATCATCAACCCGGCAACCAGAGAGTGGAAAGACGGTGATCACCAAGTCCTGCAGACGCAGCGTGTGATCGCTGACAAGTCTTTCATGACCTGAGTCCAGTTTCCCCCCCGCAGGCCTGTTCTCCAGCATAATGCGTGAACTAGCCAACGTCAGCCACGACGGGCCCAAGTGGATCGTTCTGGACGGAGACATCGACCCCATGTGGATTGAGTCACTAAACACAGTCATGGATGACAACAAGGTATCAAAGGACTCGGTGACACATCGGCGAGTGTAAATGGTCGTATTCTGAGGAAGAGAACGTAACGTGACACGTTTGACTGTCAAAGAGAGAATAAAATAAGAGGAATGACAGTCCAAATACGAGGAAAGCCCATGTGTGTCCACTGAGTGTCCACTGTATGAATGTCCTGCCCCCCCCCTGCTAGGTGCTGACTCTGGCCAGTAATGAGCGGATCCCTCTGAACCCCACCATGAGGCTGGTGTTTGAGATCAGCCACCTCCGCACTGCCACGCCCGCTACCGTATCAAGAGCAGGTAGCTTTCAGAATCAGAATCAGAATCAGTTTATTTTCAATGAGGGTTCACAGACTAGGAATGTTTTTCTCTGAAGTCGTGCTACATGTAAAAGTAATGACTAAGATACAAAAACATAAGTACAGACACATCACAAAACAAGCAGCAGCAGGAGTGGATACACAGATGTGTATTAGCAGCAGTAAAACTAACGTAATCACGCAGTGCAAAGAGACCAGTGCCAGTTACCGGTCCATCACATCCTCGATCTGGGTCACATTTTGCAATAAAGTGATTTGATTGGATTTATTTTCCTTTTGTAGTCTACCACTACTACTATACTACTACTACTACTACTATTATTACTACTACTACTACTACTCATCCTACTACTACTGCTACTGCTAAGTCTGGTCTCTCTGACCTTGTCTCCAAAAAGTCTAACCTTCACTGTCCCTCTTGTCTCATTTCTAATCCTGCCCAACCTGGTCACTCCCAAGGAGAATCTTGTTATTGAGGTTTTAAATGGTTAGCGTCGCCACGAGGACAACATTTGTGGCTTTGCATCAAATATCATGACAACTGAGTCCATTCACCATTCCTATCTAGTAATACATGATAGAAATTCAAAATAAATAAATAAAATAAAATAAATATAATTCTTTAAGTTTTGTCTTTCCTGGGGGGGGGACCAATATTTCTTTAGCAGAGGTTCTGTGAATGCTAAATGTTGCATGTCTTTGCAGGCATCCTGTACATAAACCCGGCAGACCTGGGCTGGAACCCGCTGGTGTCCAGCTGGATCGACAGGAGAGCGGTCCAATCAGAGAAAGCCAACCTGACCATACTGTTTGACAAGTACCTCCCCTCTTGCCTGGACACTCTCAGATCAAGCAGGTCTGTGTTACTATGATACTACCATTGCAGTTGTGTCCAATCGCTGCTTGGCTATGGGCTGTAACATAATGTGGGGGCGCGACTTCTGGCCAGGGCAAGCAGGAACTGATTCAGAAGAACTGGACACCATCCCTGAATTCTATTGTACCGGTCGCCTCCTCCAACACCTCCGTTGCCTCCGCAGCAACAGGAAGCTGATGAGGGAATCAGCGAAGGAATGATTTGTGCCCAAATTGATGCCAGAAATTCAGGAAATGAGTCATGTGATCATAAATCCCTGTTGATATTCATGGGTTCACTTGTCATCCCTCGGAGAAAACAACAGTGAATTTCTATTTGTTTCATTTCCTGTGGAGAATATTACTTTGTACTTTCTTACTTTTCATGAATTCTATTTTGAGTGAGAAACAGCTCAGCATCAGAATCAGGCGATGACTCGTATCCGTCCTCGCTCAGGTTTAAGAAGATCATCCCTATCCCTGAGCAGAGCTTGATCCAGATGTTGTGCTGCCTGCTGGAGTGTCTGCTGACTCCGGAGAACGCCCCGGCAGACTGTGCCAACGAGCTGTACGAGCTCTACTTTGTCTTTGCTGCAGTCTGGGCCTTTGGGGGAGCCATGTTTCAAGACCAGGTACACCGCGGTCCTCTGGACTTCAGAGGAATGGGACGCACCAGAAACGGCTGAATGTTTAGTTATTTCTCTCCTTTCTTCACTTTCATTATACGTATTCTTTGGGACAGTTCATGTCCGGACGGCTGCAGCACCGCTTTCTGCATCTATTTGGACAAGGTTATTTGAAAGTTATTTCCAGTTGAAGAAAGGGCAGGTTTTTCAGAAGAGGGCAATCCTAATCTGGCAACGAAATGGACTTTGTTCCTCCTTGCACATTGTCTGGCTGAATTTAAATCAGCAGGGAAGCTGTAGTGAGCAGTTGCTAAGCAATCCAGTTAACCCTGTACAGTAAGCGCGTCCATCTCCGTTATGGGATAGAACGGCTCTTCCCTTGGTACAAATGTACTCCACTTTCTTTTCCCATCACAGATACATTTAAATGCTAAGTGGTTTTATTGACTGGAGAGTTGGAAGGGACTGGAGTAGACAGGTACTAAGGCGTGGGATGGAAGGGAGGAGGGCGAGGATGCGCCAGCCAGCAGGAGATGAAGCTTCTTTACGGACTGCTGGAGACCATCGGCCTGCCAGCGCTCATTGTTGACCCGTCAGCCGCTCTGGCTCTATCTGTATCTGTTCATGCAGCCCCTGTTGTGCATTCACCAGTGTAAATCAAATGCACAGATCTATAGGTACTGCATGGGGGAGCAAATGTATGGAGGAAGTCCTTTTAGAGTATTGACCCCCCCTGCGTCTGTGTGTGTGTCTCTGTGTGAGGGCAGCTGGTCGACTACAGAGTAGAGTTCAGCAAGTGGTGGGTGGCTGAGTTCAAAAGCATCAAGTTCCCGTCGCAGGGCACCGTGTTCGATTACTACATTGACCCGGAGAGCAAGAAGTTCGAACCCTGGTCCAAGATGGTGCCCAAGTTTGAGATGGATGCAGATACACCTCTCCAGGTACGACTGGCGCTTCTCAAGGATTCAAGCTGCAGTGAGGTTCTGTTGGAATTACACTGTTGTGTTCTAATAAAGTACCAAATACACATTCAGAGAACATAATGACTAATAATAACACAAATCAAGTTTAACAAAAATAATGGATCACGTTAGTGCATTTTCAGTAAGATCGGAGCAGCGGTGAGAACTATCACAGTGTTTGCCATGTTCTGTCGGCTCCACAGAGCGGATGACAGACAGCAGCGCCCCCCCGCCCCCCCGCCCCCCCGCATCAGCCTGCATGCTAACAGCAGCAAGCAGCTGGCTGCAGTAAAACCCACTGAACACTATAGCTAAAGTTGAAAAGACAGATTTAGTGTCTCGCTGGAGCATTTATCTACTTAAAATACAGATAAATAAAAATGAAGGGGTCCTTCAGAAATGTCAGCGAAGAAAACAAATGATGGATGTGTGAACAAACATCTGTTTCCATGTCAACCGTGTAAGGCAGATGTGGTTCTTTGATGCACCGTTCTCCAATGTTTTTAATTCTCATACTGTGGAGAATGTCGGAACTTGTGGCTGAGGTTCTGTCTAAATAAATACCCGGCAGACTAATATGACCTATTATAGAACACTGGAGATACATGAAGCAAATACACAATCCTTGTTTTCATACATGTACTTCTCGTATGCGCAGGCGTGTCTGGTCCACACTACCGAGACCATTCGGGTTCGATACTTCATGGACCGCCTCCTGGAACGGCGTATGCCCATCATGCTGGTCGGGAATGCTGGGACAGGGAAATCTGTTCTGGTCGGTGACAAACTGGGATCATTAGACGCAGAGAAATACGCGATCAAAAATGTGCCGTTTAACTTTTACACCACATCTGCTATGCTCCAAGGTAAGGATTCCGCGTTTGTAATCAGTGATGTGAGATCTTGCTGGCTGGTTCTGATTGGCAGTTGGGTGCGTTAAAATCATATCCTGTATTGCGATTAAACTGATTATAACGTAAAATAAAAACTCAGAACTGACCTTAGCCTATCGGATCCCCTACTTATGGTAAAGGTGAATTAATTCTCTGTGATATTCCACAATAAAAAAGTATTAAAGATGAACAAGTATATCATTTTTGAAGTTCCATCAACTCCTGCTTGGATACAAGTTTGGATTGTTTTAGAGCCTCATTGGTGTTCATACTGTAAATTAACCTCATAATCCCACCAAAGATTTAGAAACTTGTCGCATCCATCACAGGAATATGCCAATTCCAACCTTTACAGCAGGATCAATCTCATCTGGGAGCGGCCATGCTTTTATTTGTGTGTGAGGACATGCCTTTATTTGTGTGTGAGGACATGCCTTTATTTGTGTGTGAGGACATGCTTTTATTTGTGTGTGAGGACATGCTTTTATTTGTGTGTGAGGACATGCCTTTATTTGTGTGTGAGGACATGCTTTTATTTGTGTGTGAGGACATGCCTTTATTTGTGTGTGAGGACATGCCTTTATTTGTGTGTGAGGACATGCTTTTATTTGTGCGTGAGGACATGATTTTATTTGTGTGTGAGGACATGCTTTTATTTGTGTGTGAGGACATGCTTTTATTTGTGTGTGAGGACATGATTTTATTTGTGTGAGGACATGCTTTTATTTGTGCGTGAGGACATGATTTTATTTGTGTGAGGACATGATTTTATTTGTGTGTGAGGACATGCTTTTATTTGTGTGTGAGGACATGCCTTTATTTGTGTGTGAGGACATGCTTTTATTTGTGTGTGAGGACATGCCTTTATTTGTGTGTGAGGACATGCTTTTATTTGTGTGTGAGGACATGATTTTATTTGTGTGAGGACATGCTTTTATTTGTGTGTGAGGACATGCTTTTATTTGTGTGTGAGGACATGCTTTTATTTGTGTGTGAGGACATGCCTTTATTTGTGTGTGAGGACATGCCTTTATTTGTGTGTGAGGACATGCTTTTATTTGTGTGTGAGGACATGATTTTATTTGTGTGAGGACATGCTTTTATTTGTGCGTGAGGACATGATTTTATTTGTGTGAGGACATGCTTTTATTTGTGCGTGAGGACATGATTTTATTTGTGTGAGGACATGCTTTTATTTGTGCGTGAGGACATGATTTTATTTGTGTGAGGACATGATTTTATTTGTGTGAGGACATGATTTTATTTGTGTGAGGACATGATTTTATTTGTGTGAGGACATGATTTTATTTGTGTGAGGACATGCTTTTATTTGTGTGTGAGGGTCAGACTAGCAGCAGAAGTCGATACCGTTTTGAAGGAGTGGATTTTAACTGTGTGGAAAACCCGATTCAAGGCAGGAATATCATGATTCTGCATCAAGACCAGGAGTGAAAGCGTTCCTAGAAACCAACGGCTTGATGTGTGGAGGAATTTTAGCGCCACACATTGTACGTACACGGGAAAGCTGCAGGGAAAAATGCGATCCGTGATGCGACTGGACAGATTTGAGTGTTTTTAAGAACTGCTCCGTTTCACCAGTGGATTTTACAGATGATGCGTTTGTTCAGTGTTGTTGTTTTTAATAACGACCCTGATGGATGCTAAAGACTCCAGGGATTCGTTAGTCAGCTTTCATTACTGCCGGGGAGAATTAGCTCCACAAAGGAAATGCTAATGCTCCTGGGGAGTCTGATTGCCTTGGTGGTTTCGGTCCCTTCTTTGTTTTCTGCTCCAACAAGAGTATAAGTATCTAAACTCTCGGCCAGTCCCTCAGAGCTGAAGAAGCGTCTTGGATGAAGGTGAAACGTCTTCGGCCAAAGTCCAGCTGACTCTTCTTTTTTGCTCTTCATGGTTTACCTCGATCTGCATGGCTGAGAACCGACACAGTTATTTTCTCATTTATTTGTTTAGTGTGAATTTATTTTTCCTTTCTTTGCTTTTTATATTTGTATGAGTGTGATTAATATGCAAATGAGATTTCTGTAAATAAACGTTGTCTTTAACTTAAATCTCTTCCTTTCTTTCTGCTCGCTGCTCAAACGTTCTCCTGCGCAGCGGTGCTGGAAAAGCCTCTGGAGAAGAAAGCGGGTCGTAACTACGGCCCTCCAGGCAGCAGACGACTGATCTACTTCATCGACGACTTGAACATGCCTGAGGTGGATGCGTACGGCACGGTGCAGCCACACACGCTGATACGCCAGCACATGGACTACAACCACTGGTGAGGCCGCCATCAACAGCCAACTTCCTGTGGGGGCCTGCAATGAACTGGTGACTTGTCCAGAGTGTCACCCCTGGTCAGCTGGGATAGGCCCCAGCATTCCTCTTTAAAGAGTTGTTGTTCATCCACCGTCGTCTCCACGGCGAGGCCATTCTCAACATGGTTCGTGTGTCTGACTCGGGTTGACCGGTCAGAGACCGGTCAGATCTGAGGTTGAAAAGGACTCGGCTGCTGGGCCATGCGTATCAGGAGACGTGTGCGTTCCCTGGGGAGTGTTGCACGCCAGGCCGTTTAGTAATGAGTTTGTTGCCTGTGTGTGCGTGTGTGCGTGTGTGTGTGTGTGTACTCACAGGTATGACCGTAATAAGCTGCTTTTGAAGGAAATACACAGTGTTCAATACGTATCCTGCATGAACCCCACAGCTGGCAGCTTCACCATCAACCCACGGCTGCAGGTAGACGCGCGCACACACACACACACACACACACCCAGCCCACTCTTACAGCACTGTTTAACCCACTCCCTGCTGAGCTTACATGGTCTCGTTTTTCTTTGTGTTTGCCTCCGATCATTAGGTGACTGTATAAACTTCTCTGTATTCATTTGGATAATAATTTGTCTGCGTTCATGCTCAGGTGATTAGAATTAGTGAAACTGTCAGTGAAACTTAACAAGATGCAAATTAAAGGTAGCCAACAGCACGCACCCGGCTCCTATAGACGATTGCGGGCACTCATCTACTAAGTTTAGCCAACATAATTCATGCGATTTCAATTTAATCACATTCTCAGGCACATTTGTTTGCTACATACTCCATGCATACGTTGCATTAAACGTCGCCAAACAGTGGAAAGTATATCAGACAGATAGACAGTATATATATATAAGGCAGCTATAATTATAAAACTACCTGTTATTATTCCATCCAGACCATGATAATCAGTGTCAAAACTCACTATCTGCAGATTAGATATGCTAACTACAAATTCAACACAATCAATGGAGCGGCGAGCGTCTGTGTGTTAATGAGCAATTTGAGTTGAATTTTTTGGGAAGTATTTAATATACGTTTTGTTGTATTCGTCCAAATTGCAACAAAATATATAACAAAGGTCCAAATGTTTGTCGACATTCTAAAGCAGACAGTTTTATCACTCTGATGTGCTCATTGATCACTGAAGTCTGATCTGGAGTCAGATCAGCACGTGTAGACGTGGAACCAGGTTCTGGTAGCATCAGGCAGATTAGCATCCTAAACATTACCAATCACCAATTACAGGCAAAGCGTTTGGTCTGGTTTGTTTATCTCTTTGCATAATTACAGAATATTTTACTGCATAACTTTCATTTAAATTTGTAGAAGCATGAAGCATAAGACAAGACAAACTAGAAAGACAATCAGAGATTGCAGACCCTCGCCTCCAATAGACTATTGGATCTTGTGAGACAGTAAACAGGGCTTCTGGATCAGAGGGGCCAAACCTGCTCTAGCTTGCTGCTCCGGAACGTACTACAAGACTCCTTCTGGACTCTTTTTCCCATCATGCCATTCGTGTCCCTCCCTCTTAAAGTGGCAGTTTACAGCACAGGCACAATTCCAGATGTAAAAATAATTCTAGAATCTGGATCCAGATCCGGATCAATGCCATTCCGGGGAGGACCGAGCCATGGACAGAACCTTGCTTGTGTAAAATTTTCAAGTCGATTGGGTTAGTAGTTTTTGAGTTATGCGCTCGGACAGACAAACAAACAGACAGACAAACATACAAACATACAAACGCACCCAATTGCAATACGCTCGCCTCCTCTTCGGCGAGGGTAAATATTAAAAGGAATTGAATTGCAGAGCAGAAACACAATGAATTTATCACTTTAAATTAAGTTCGGGGTTGGTCCCCCCCCCCCACTGAGCAGAGACGGGTAGAACACACGGGGGTTTATCCATCCCAGCATGGTTTAAATCAACCCACCCCTAAACAAGACACTGCACTGGATCTGTGTCCAATCAAACACAGACTCCATACGTCCATGACGCCGACGGACCAGAGGACACACATGGACACACTTGGACACACATGGACACACATGGACACACATGGACACACTTGGACACACTGATGTAGCCTGTCTGTAATCCAATGTAATCTAACCTCCTAGCCTGCGCGTTGCTAACGGCTGCAGGCTACGAGCCCACTGCCCAAGGGCTGAACAAAGGAGTCCGTGCACAGTGATGAAAGTCCGTGCACACTTTAAACGGACTACTTAGGAAACTATAGCCGCACATTTAGCAGCCGTACCAGCAGATTTATTTACCGCAAGAGAGGAATAAAGCCGCGGGTGGAGGTGTGCGTGAGCACAGATAAGACTTCCAGCTGGTTTGTACGGTGATAAAACGACAGGTCAAACACAAAGAGGACCATATTTGAATTTGACAGACAGTCTTGACCTCCTCACTTAGCGATGTAAACACCCACAGGGTGACCCTCACATTTGAGATAATGGCCGATGTGATCAGCGCAGAGCAGCGTGTTTACTGCCGCCCTCCCTCCACAGCGCCACTTCTCCGTGTTTGCTCTGTCGTTTCCCGGCGCCGAGGCCTTGAGCACCATCTACACCTCCATCCTGTCTCAACATCTACAAGGAGAGGGCTTCAGTGCCACCCTGCAGAGGAACTGCCCCACTGTGGTCCAGCTGGCCCTGGCCCTGCACCAGCGTGTCTCCTCCACCTTCCTCCCCACCGCTGTCAAGTTCCACTACATCTTCAATCTGCGAGACCTCTCCAACATATTCCAGGTGACACACAGAGCGCCTATACTTTATTCCCTCTGTTCCCACGGCTCGGATTCCCACGGAGAAAGAGCGGGAAGCTCTTCGCTAAATTTCTCATCTAAATTATTATTGATTTAAAGGCTGGTTGTTAAAACCAGAAATAGGACTGAAATAGGTTTAAACGAAAATAGAGTGGATTTTCCCCTCCACGGGTGTTACTGATGATTCAATGTATTTAAATGAATATAATTTCAGAGTAAAGACCGTCAAGGGAGAAGCTCTGGGGCCGCATTTCTGTCAAAGACCTCTGCGCTCTCACGTAGGGCAGGCACTCTCATTTCACACACTCAACACTCGTAATGCTTTGAGCCGCTCGGGCACAGCAGCTCCACGTTTCACGACGGAGAGCAGGAATAATGTGCAAAATACGTGCTTTTGTATTCACACCTTTATAGTTGAGCTAATCAGGAAGGGAACTAACTAACTAACTAACTAAAACTACAGGAGGCATAAAGCAACCATCCTAAACACAACCCGCAGAATATCTGCATGTGAAACGTGAAGCGGAGCCACTGGCACGTCCTTCCAGCCACCGTGTCCTTTAATGCATTTAAGGGTCTTATTATGAAACTTTTCTCCATTTGTCTTGATATTTAAATATCATAATGAGGTATTTTTCGCTGGTTCAAATCTTCTGCACTTTGTGGTGAAGGCGAGTTTCTTTCCCCA
Source organism: Brachionichthys hirsutus (assembly GCF_040956055.1). Taxonomy (NCBI): domain Eukaryota; kingdom Metazoa; phylum Chordata; class Actinopteri; order Lophiiformes; family Brachionichthyidae; genus Brachionichthys; species Brachionichthys hirsutus. The sequence goes on along the minus strand of NC_090917.1, from coordinate 8,907,564 downwards.
GACCCACGCCCTTCTGACCCAAAGACCTGCCCTCTGAAATCTTCGGCACACATTAAAGCAGCTCCTGTCTGTTTTTGGAGGAATCTGCATACTGTGACTGGACATCTTGTCCCCCCCCCCACCGCTCCATCCTCCACTCAGAGCTCATCTGAAGTTTATCCCGTCTAACTTTTCCAGCTCCTGGCTCCAACCCCTGAGAGCAGCCTGTCAGCTCTGCCTCAGCTGTAGTCCACCTGCCATACCTTTTGCACCCTCAGAAGTTGAACGTATTTGGCGAGACAGAACAAACGCTTCGTCTAATTTCAGGCGCGAGGCCTAAACTGCTGTCACTCTGTGTTTTCTCTCTTGACGTCTCAGATGTTTGCCTCAGCTGAAATAATTGGGCGTCTTTCTGTGATTCACTTTGTTTTCTAAAACTCTGGAAGCTGGAGATGAGCGAAAGGCAACCATCTCCCCTTGATCTACTCTAATGAGCCAGAGAAATGAGCTCAGAGACTCAAAGTGCGACACAACTGGAAAAGGTGTTTGTAAGAGGGACAGAGGGAGAGGATGGGCCCTTGTCTTGTTTCACAGCACTTCACAGGTTGGCTTTATGTAATGCTGCTTTTATTTGCTGAGGCTAGATGGGTCTAATCCCATCAGAAAATCTTACCTTTCTATCCCGCTCTGCGTTGTCCGCTGTCTACGCTCTGCTGCTATATAGATCTATATTCTCCAGCACCCTGTGGAAGTTGCATTCGATGCTCTGTAAGTGAAGTACAATAGTTAAATTCCACTAATGGGCCGAGACAAACAGCGTGAGATCCTCCTGGGAGCGTTGTCAGTGCTAAACTTACCAGTGTTCGTTCTTTGCCATGACCATTGGGCATATCCGAGGGCCTGTCTTCCTCGCATCAGCCTAAATGAGCTCCTCAATGCTCCAGAGACGGGAGGAGATGGTAGAAAGACGGGCAGAATAAAAAGGAAAGAAAGAGCATAGATGAGAGTTGCAGTGAAGAGAAGCGAACCGTGCTGACTGCAAACTGTTCCTGAATGATGGAAACCCAGTCGGTGCATCTGTTAGCGGAGGAAATGTTTGGAGCTCAGAGCAGCTGTCAGGCCATGAGGAAAGAGAGATCGCTGCAGGCAGGCAGGCAGACAGGCAGGCAGGCAGACAGACAGGCAGGCAGGCAGGCAGGCAGGCAGGCAGACAGGCAGGGAGACATACAGGCAGGCAGACAGACAGGGAGACAGACAGGCAGGCAGGGAGACAGACAGGGAGACAGGCAGGCAGGCAGGGAGACAGACAGGCAGGCAGGCAGGGAGACAAACATTTGTCAGCACTTTGCCGTTTGTTCCGCTGTTATAACGAGCAGCTAATCCTGCGAGTGCGACTGTTACTCAGAGATGCCATCTGGTGTTTGATCTTGCTCGGGCGCACTTTAACTAAATATGTGGCGCGTCAAGATTAACAACATTAAGCAAATGAATGGAGCAGAAATGTCCAGGGATTATCTTGTTCACATACATGCATGAAACCATCTTGACTTGTAGATACAGAGACAACAATGGTTTGAATCTTCAGTAAACAAGCACAATATCCACACACAGACTCTCCTCACATCTGCTCCATTACACTGTGAATTTAGCAGTCCGATGTCACGTAACACAAATCGGATATGTCGGCTAGCTTTACCCCGGAGATGGTTCTGTTGACTCGAGGAAGTTCTGGTGCTGGAAACGCACAACATCTGCTCGCCTCTGGGTGACGGATCACAGAGGGAACGAACGACACCTGGGCACCACTTTGTCCCCGTCCTCTATGACAGGGGCCATATGGGACGCCTACATCACCATGTGTGACACGCTGTCTCGTGGACGGCCATGTGGGGAAGCCAACACAGCTCACGGACTCCCGTAAAAACACATTAGTCATCAACCGCTGCTCATCTGCATGTCATGGTTTTCAATTTAATGTAGGGGTTTTTGAACAGATGAACTGAATTATGAATTGCAAAGAGAACAACACATCTGTGCTCAGCCACGCTAAATGAGTGATCCCCTGGGGTTTCCTGCAGCGCCACAGCGAAGTCATCGAATAGTCCGATTTGAGTCGACTTACCGTTGACCCTGAGATCTACATTTCTGGGTGTAGAATTAGGAACCACCAGGAAACAAAGACCTGGCATACGTACGACCCTTTGGTAACGCTGGGAAACTGTTCTATTAAATAAATGTTAAATACACATCAGAGAAACACGAACAATGAACACCGACCAACAATGAACGCACCCAGCTGTCTGCAGCTACAGGAGAGGAGAGAAAAGCAAAGAGGAGCTGAAACACTGTCAACAATGGCCGCCTTCACAGCATCACTACTAGTCAGGTTAAAGTTAGTGACTTGCTGTTTGCTGGTTAAAATGCAGATCTTTGTAACGAGCCCCTGATTGTCTCTGTGTGCAAAGAACTCACGTTAATAACTCCGTGCGTAAAGTGTGAGACGTCTCTATCAGCCTCACACGCACGCTCCTCTCGCGTTCACGGCTTTTACCGGAGGACAGCGAACCAAACCGTATATTTCTGCACGCCTCCACTTCAGTTAAGTTCTCAATCAGTTCCACGTTGATTGTGATGTATGAAGGAAATGTGCTTGGAGTCATTATGGATGAGCATCATGTTGCTCTCTGATCGCTGTGGAGCGAGACGATGGTCATTTTCACATCAATGCATTTGCGATTGCCTCAGTGTGGACATTTCTAGGAGCCTGACATAATGCATCGAATTCACACGCACCATTTGGAACCTAATGAAATAGTTAAAATTCGATAAAAAGTAAAAAAAAAACTCGAAGAAGTTTTGTTTTTCCTATTGAACATTTATAACTTTAACTTTTAACACATTCACAGACGCTTTTCTTTATGTTTTTTCTGACAGTATATTTAATCCAACAGCTGCCCATGGTGCTTTTCTCTGCATACAGCACCCTTCAGAAATGGTGACGGTTAAAAGAAGACCACATCTTTAAATTCCAAATGTCTCTGACAAACCTAAGAACGACTTTTCCCAATTAATATCAGCAGATTCCCCAACAGTGACTCTGCTGTTCTTCCTGCCTTGTCATCATGGAACAGAGGAAATCCGAAAAAACTCATGCAGTGTGCCTGGCAGGATGTCTGCAAAGCGCCCCTCAAAAGTCGTTGCGTACTTCCAATATGCATCCCTGCAGGTTGCTACGCTGTGGAGCCGTGCCGTGTCGTTCGTTCTCCGACGCCTTGGTTCCTCATTGAACGATTCAGAGACTCTCTGGGTGAACAGAAGCCCGAAGCCCGGCGTTTCACTGGAGAATAAACAAAGCATCCATGTCTCCCTCTCAGGGCATTCTTTTTTGTACTGGCGAGTGTCTAAAAGCCCCTCTGGACCTGCTGAAAATCTACCTGCACGAGTCAAACCGGGTCTACAGAGACAAGCTGGTGGAGCAGCAGGACTTCCACGTCTTTGATAAGCTGCAGGCAGACACAGTGAAAAAGTTCTATGAGGTAAGTTTTGCCAAGTTCAGTTCAGAAAGAAGAGAATGAGAGGATGGGGATGGGGATGAGGGGTGGGGGGGGGGGGGGTCATCAAACTGCCTGGTCTGTGTCTGGACATGGACATCGCTGCCCAACACAGCGAGGAGAACACGAAATGTTCGGGCGGCGAGCCAGGGGAGGGCTGGAGAGAATGCTAATCAGTGTGGGATAGGGGTCGGCTGTCAGCGTCTCCACTGTCAGCCCGGCAAATTGGAAAACATTTTAATGGTTCTGTGTCTGCCGCGCCGCTCATCGCAGGCACATCGCCTCGCCACGGCTCAGAACCAGACGCGTATGTGTGTGCACCCACCCAGCGAACGAGAGAGTACAGTATTCAGAGTTAACGCCTTCACTAAGGGCCCCATGCAGCAGGTTCTCCTGCATTCAAACACGTCTTCAGAGACCGTTTCCCTGGAAGGAGGGGCACCTGATCGCTGAAGAGGAGGCGGCACTAGAGCATAACACAACAGATGAGAACGGTTCCCTGATCATCGCACCGACTATTCAACTCGAAGGAAATAAGAATGGGAAAGCGGCACACTAAACCTTTGCGGTGGAATCTTCCGAGCCCAACAGGCGCCGGGGTGAAGATGAACTGGGTCACCCTGGGATGTTCAGCTGTGCCCCTGTCCACACGGTTTAAGCCTAACGCTCATGATATGCTGAGCGGGGCAGTGTGTGGGTCTGTATGTTTACCTCTGTAATGTGTGTGTGTGTGTGTGTGCGTGCGTGTGTGGGGCCCTCCCCGAGGATGTGGATGAGACTCTGGAGCAGTGCATGCAGATGAACATGTACTGCCACTTTGCCCGTGGGCTCGGGGGGACGAGGTACATGGCTGCAGAGTCCTGGAGCAGCCTCAGTCAAACCCTGCTGGAAGCGCTGGGCGGCTACAATGAGGTCAACGCCACATTAAACCTGGTCCTGTTTGAAGACGCCATGGCTCACATGTGAGTGGAACCTTTTCTGCCCCTGGAAACGGTAGGGAGAAATGAGCTTTTTGTCACTTCCTCTATTGTCTGTCAAGGAAATCATCCAGCGTTTCAGGATTTGTCGTCCTATTTCAAAGACTGTCAAAAGCAGACAAGCAAGTCTGAAAGCGCACATCATGGTAGCTTAGCACAAATCCAGTGAGCAGGAATGCAGGACTCTACAACATTATCAACCCTGTATTCAATTCAATTGCAGGACTCTACAACATTATCAACCCTGTATTCAATTCAATTCAATTCAGTTTTATTTCTATAGCGCCAGATCACAACATAAAGTCATCTCAAGGCACTTTACAGGATTAGCAGGGAAAGACCTGCAGGGAAACACAGAACCCAACTTGACCCACAAGAGCAACGGAGGCAAGGAAAAACTTTCCTTTAACGGGCAGAAACCTTGGACAGAACCTAGGCTCATGGTGGATGGCCATCTGTCTGGCCGGCTGGGTTGAGAGAGAGAGAGAGAGAGAATGGCAGGTCGGAGACGAGTCAAGGAGATGGATAGGGAAGTGATAGCGAGACAGAGCAGGAGCAGACAAAAACAAAATGCTAATGCTAGCGACGTGGACATCAGCGCTGAGGCCACGGGTCCAGGTTCTGCAGCACCACGGACAGAAGGACCTGAAAGAGAGAGAGGGACAAACAGCGGGAGAGAGAGAACAAGACTACGGGGAATAGAGACAGATTGCACACATATATTTATAACATGAATAACCCGATAAAGATGGAGGAGCTCAGTGTGTCAGTGTGCCGTATGAAACAATGTCTGAGCTTCGCAAGGCAGCATTCATCTATACACGTTTACAATATCATAATAAAACACACACAAATAGGATGAATATTCCTGCACCTCGAAAGAATGTGACGGCTACCTGTGTAAACCACCTGCATGTTAGTTCATACCGGACCCCTTCATGACTGTGACTTTTGGTGAGTGACTTGAATGCAGATTTGAGAAGATAGGATTTTGAAAGTCTTAGTAAATAGAAAAATCCAGATTTTTTTTGTATACAGACGGATCTCAAAATTTGATGACCCATCTTCAAAAAAACAATTTCATCAAGCTCCATCCCACAGTTTTTCTGTAATCCTGCTAACAAACAGATAAACAATCAAACAGACAGAAACATAACCTCCTTGGCGAGTTAATGAAGCTGACGATGAAGCACAGCCGTTTCCAGCGTAAAACTGAAGTGGCTGTGTCAACAGGACGTGAGCTGTAAGAGGAACAGGAAGTCAGCTGAAGTGTAGTTTCTGAAAATGTCATGCACGTTTTTGCTTTAAAGGTCCGGCGTTCAGGATTTAGGAGCAGAAATTGAATCAACAAGTTGTTAGGCGACATAATGGGAGGAAGAAGAAGGATTGAAAACATAAAAGAATATATGCCGGTCTTTGAGTATTTTCCACGTAAATATGTGTGTGAGGTCAGCAAGTTAGCATCATATGCAGTGGGGGGGTTTGAAGTGTAGCTCCACTTCAGTGAAATTGGTGTGGGAGGGTACTCGATGAGGTGGGCCGTCCTGGGCGATGTGCAAATGGGGTTTAAGTGAGCAGGATACTGGGAAAGGCTTCTACACACTGGGTGTTTGAGCCTTGTATGCGGCTGAGCTGAAAGTGGTTGAGCTCCAAAAGAGCTGAAATCAACTACGGTGCATCTGAAGTACAAGTCAAAAAAAAAAAGTATTCACCTGGATTTAACTAAGCAAATAGATACCAGCCTCCTATCGGATAATCACTGCATTCAGCTTTAAGTTATTTAACCCCAGCTGATGCAATCAGTAACGACATCCTCGAGGAAAAGATGTTTGTCTGTTTAGGAAGGGTCAAATCATTGGCATGCATCAAGCAGAGAAAACATCAAAGCAGACTGTAGAAACTAGTAAGATCGGGTTAAGATCTGTCCGAGGGATTATTAAAAACAGTTACCATCCGCAAATCGAAGCAAAACAACAGCAGGACTCGAGAGTATGTTTAATAGTGAAAGTAAGAGCATTTCCACGGCGTGAAGGGAACTCAAGGGATCGAACAGCTGAGTAGCCTCAAGAAAACCACTAATCAGTGAAGCTAACCGGAAAAAAAGGGAGCAGAAAGATTGGACTCTGGAGGAGTGGAAGAAGGTCATGTGGTCGGAGTCCAGATTGACCCCCTTCCAGAGTGATGGGGGCATCATGCCTAGCGCCCACTGTGCAGCCTGACCTGGGGTTGCTGCGGTTAGCAGGTCGAGGTTCACCAACATTCAACGTTCACCAAGAGATCTTGGTGAAAAATTAATGCGACGCTGGATTGGAAATAAATCTTGTGACATTGCAGAGGAGCATGGTGGTGCAGTGGTTAGCGCTGTGGCTTCACAGCAAGAAGGCTGCAGTATCAAATCCGAATTGTCTGTGTGTGGCCCTGCGATGACCTGGCAGCTTGTCCAGGGTGTACCCTGCCTCTCTCCCGTAGGCTGCTGGGATACACAACCCGGTAACAGAAGACACGGTTAAGAAAATGAATGAACTGATGACACTGTTTTTAAGGGACGCCTTAAAACCATTTGCTAGATAAAGTTTTCAAACGCTACACCTCAAAACTCAACATCATGGAAACCGAGTATCAGGGTTCAATCACATTCAGGAACTCTGAATGAAACCGAGAGACAGAAAGTAAAGCAGAGACAGAAACGACCTGTTTGTTGTTCTCGTGCGTCAGAGATTGTCTTTATCCCTCTACCTGCTATCTCACCCCTTCACCCGTTCCTCCCTCTCATCTTTCCCACCCCCGACTGCCTGCGCCTCCACATGCAGCTGCCGCATCAACCGAATCCTGGAGTCTCCACGGGGCAACGCTCTGCTGGTTGGAGTGGGCGGCAGTGGCAAGCAGAGTCTGACCCGATTGGCTGCCTTCATCTCCAGTCTGGACGTTTTCCAGATCACCTTGAGGAAAGGCTACAGCATTGCCGACCTCAAGGTTAGCGCAGGATTTACACGCCGAGCCGTATTATGCTGCAGGAAACCTCCATTTCAGCAGCGCTGTCTCGTATGAAGTGATTTCTACAGCCAGGCTCAATGCCGAGAATTAAAGTGTATTTGTCTCCACACAGTACACTCCCAGGGTTCAGTTCTCAGGCACCCCCCCCCCATCACAGATCTCATCTCATTACGTGTGTCACTCTCCCCCCCTCGTCTGTCACACAGACTGACCTGGCATCGCTCTGCATCAAAGTTGGCGTGAAGAACGTTGGCACCGTTTTCCTCATGACAGACGCACAAGTGGCAGACGAGAAGTTCCTCGTTCTGGTCAACGATCTGTTGGCATCGGGTAACTGCTACAACCCATCGCCGTGAGAAACGTGGAGCTCGGCTGAGCTTCAGTTCCAGCTTGAAGCTTTTGAGTACATTTTCAGAGCGTTCATTTATATCCACCATTTGTACCGTGACGTCACAACAAGTGTTAGAACTCCTATTAGCAACTGCACTGCTATGCAACAGTAGGCCACACCCCCTATTCCAATACAAATCAAGGCTGTTATGCTAATGCAATTCCCTTCATTAGCATAAGCCTTCTGTACGATTTCCTCCGCTCCTAACATACCTACATTTGAAATACAGCGTTGATTGCAGGAAAGAGGAACCTTCTGGTTCACACAATCCCAGTGGTAATATGGGTGATTTGATTCATTCAAGGCGAGATCCCTGACCTGTTCCCAGATGATGAGGTGGAGAGCATCATCAGCAGCGTGAGACCAGAGGTCCGTGCCTTGGGATTGATGGATACAAGGGAAAACTGCTGGAAGTTCTTCATCGATCGGGTTCGCAGGCAGCTCAAGGTGAAACGGTGGACCAGTGCAGGACGGAGTTGTTCGTGTTCTTTGTTGTTCTGCATTTCACTGGTAATCATCCGGAAAATGTCGGCCTCTCCCGAGGGGGAACTTTGTCATTATGCTCGCTCATAGAATATTTGATCTCCGCCATCTCTCTTAATATAGCAATTCCATGCTGCCTCACACTCAAATTTACCATTCCAGAATAGGAAAAAAACAACAACAACTCAGACCCGGATAAACATCTGGCTTTATGACGGAGCTTTTCCCCCACACAATTTTCTCTTCTGACATTTTCAGATGAGCCAAGATGTTTTCTGAGGCACTAGACATTGTTATAAATCAAAGGCGAGCGCAGAAAAGCCGCCGTTTAGCTGCAGATAATTTCCCCAAAGTGTAGCACTTTGGCCCCCCTGGGAAGAGGGGGGGATTTCACGGAGCAGTTTATCCTCTCATTATTACAGCGTGCACCGGCACCGCTGCTCGAGCCTTCCTGAGTTGCAGAGGGAATAAATGGGTGAGGCACGTAAAGAATGGATTTCTAACCTTTTTGGTTCTCTGTCTGTCTTGGAGGATGGAAGGAGCACTTTCCCAAAAGTGTTGGTAATCTCATTCAGCGTGTTTGCAAGGCGTTTGTTTCTGCATGCAACTCAGAGGGTTCCAATCTGCCCCAGAGGCAGATAAGGTCATCACTCTGTGGGAAAATGTAAAATATTAATAGAATTTAGATGATTTTGGTATTATTTGACCTTTTGACCTTGTTTGACCTTTCTGTGTGTGTGTGTGTGTGTATGTGTACACTCCAGGTGGCCCTGTGTTTCTCCCCTGTGGGTAATAAACTGAGGGTCCGAGGCAGGAGGTTCCCTGCAGTGGTCAACTGTACAGCGATCGATTGGTTCCACGAGTGGCCACAGGAGGCGCTGGAGTCGGTCAGCTTCAGGTTCCTGCAGGAGGTGGAGAATATCGAAGTGAGAAATGTTCAAACTTTAATACACATGAAAGTGAAGCGGCCCACAAAAATCATGTTCACGCTGAAATGTAATGTAGAATGTCAGCACCGTGACACAATGACTATTATAGCAAGTCTGGGGCCCAGAAATTAGATCTGGAGCCTGAGCTTCAGGAAATGTTCCTTTCCAGCTAAATCTGTTCAGTCGTTTTCCTTTAATGCGAAGCAACCATTTCACACAGATTTGCATTTGTTGCAGCCCCAAGTGAAGGAGTCGGTCAGTAAGTTCATGGCGTACGTCCACATGAGTGTCAACCAAAAGTCCAAGGAGTACCTGGCCAACGAGCGAAACTACAACTACACCACGCCCAAGTCTTTCCTGGAGCAGATCAAGCTGTATCGCAGTCTGCTGGATCAGAAAAGTAAAGACCTCGCCACCAAGAAGGAGCGGCTAGAGAATGGTCTGCAGAAGCTCAACAGCACCTCCGCTCAGGTACCATCCACAACAGTCTTTAACCTTGAAACGGTGCATGCAGAAGCTCAACAGCACCTCCGCTCAGGTACCATCCACAACAGTCTTTAACCTTGAAACGGTGCATGCAGAACCTCAACAGCACCTCCGCTCAGGTACCATCCACAACAGTCTTTAACCTTGAAACGGTGCATGCAGAACCTCAACAGCACCTCCGCTCAGGTACCATCCACAACAGTCTTTAACCTTGAAACGGTGCATGCAGAACCTCAACAGAACCTCCGCTCAGGTACCATCCACAACAGTCTTTAACCTTGAAACGGTGCATGCAGAACCTCAACAGAACCTCCGCTCAGGTACCATCCGCAACATCCTTTAACATCCATAAACCAACAGTGTCTCAAATACTCCTGTGTTTAGTACTTTAGTTTGTGTTGAAGCTAGTTCAGTAACTGCCATTTATTTTAATCACCTGCACATCCTCCCTCACATCTGGTGAGTGTTACATGAAACATTTGGACCCTTCATAGAGCAGAAACCCCCTTTTATTACTTTTTGTCCTTCCTTTACTTGGCTTTGAGAAATGTGCATCATATCCTGCGTCCTCCTTTAATGACGACACCTGGCTCCATTTGTCCAGACATTTATCTCCGTACCTTTGCAGAGGAGAATTATATGAATTATTCAAACTCCGGGTTTATGTCTGAAATGGCTGTAATTACAGGGAGGCTATGACACCGTTTAAGATCATGCAAAACCACACGCCGACGCTCACATTTACATACCGTCACCCTTAAAGACTGTGCAGCTCGGTGTTTTTGCATAAACATGCACACACGCACACACACCCGCACACAATCACACACATGCATGAGCACAATTCACATCTATGCATTTACATTCCAGAAACGATGCTTTGTATTTGTTCTCCTTCACGTGTTTACTGCAGAACCGATTGAAACACAAACATGCAGCATTTACATGTGAGCCGTTCGGGAATGTGTAGCGATTGAGGAACCTCCTAATTAGAGAACGCAGCATATAAAACAGCAAGAAACCGCTGAAGCACCCAGAGATTGTTAGTGCAGCCACACTGATGACCGCCCTGCTGCGAGGGCTGTTATTCAACATTCTGTACCAGAGAACCAGGAATCACCAGGGGCTGGGAAGGGTGTGTGCGTGTGTGTGTGTGTGTGCGCGCGTGTGTGTGGTATGTACGTCTATGAGTCATCTGGTCCCCAGAGTACACACCGGGTCCATGTTTTCCTTTTCATGGCTGTTGTATCCTACCTTTGGCTGCTGTTGTCTTCAGAATGAATACGTCTCTTCCTCAGCGAGTGTCCATAAGAAGATGTTGGGTTGACCACTGCAGTATTCTGAATATACACAAACACAAATAATTGCTACACACCTTACGAAGACAATCACAACTAGAAAACGACAATCAGCGATTGCAGACCCCGCCTCCAATAGACTATTGGATCTTGTGAGACAGTAAACAGGGCTTCCGGATCAGAGGGGTCAAACCTGCTCTAGCTTGCTGCTCCGGAATGTACTACAAGACTCCTTCTGGACTCTTTTTCCCATCATGCCATTCGTGTCCCTCCCTCTTAAAGTGGCAGTTTACAGCACAGGCACAATTCCAGATGTAAAAATAATTCTAGAATCTGGATCCAGATCCGGATCAACGCCATTCCCGTGGAGGACTGAGCCACGGACAGAACCTTGCTTGTGTAAAAATTTCAAGTCGATTGGGTTACTAGTTTTTGAGTTATGCGCTCAGACAGACAGACAGACAGACAAACAAACAAACAAGCAAACAAACAGACAGACAGACAGACAGACAAACAGACAAACAAACGCACCCAATTGCAATACCCTCGCCTCCTCTTCGGCGAGGGTAACAATGCAGCTCCTTCTACATTGTTATTATTATAGCAGCATTAGCCGTTAGCTGACCGGTTTAACGGCTCCCGGCGCGAGTTCTTGCCTGAATCTTTGTCTCCAGCAGGTAAACACACAAGCTGCTCAGACGCATCGACTATCACCTGTGCCTCGCACCAATTAGTGTACCCTTCTTCCCCCTCTCCTCACCACACCCCCCCCCCGTTCGCCTCCCCTTGCCCATTCATCATGCTGATGACTCACTCGGTGCTCGTCAAACATTCGACTGGATCTTTGCAGGCAGCGAGGACCGACTCACCTCCAGCACGATTTCCTGTTTGTTAATTAGGTGAAAGACGAGCATAAAGAAGCGCCTCTTTTTATTTCCCCTGTGCAGCCGGACAGCGGCACAGAGCCCTATTAGTTGGGAGTTATGAGGGTTTGGAACAGCTTTAATTTGTCTTTACCATCATCCCTGGTCTGTGAACTTGTGTGTGCATTTTGCTTGATAAACTCTTGATCCTCAAGCTTTTCTTTTTTTCCTCTGGTGTGCATTCCAGCACATTTTTTATCTACATGGACAGATAAGATTTATTCTAGCAACAGAGTGAAGGTCATATGATCCATGGCACCATCATGCAGGGCACAACATGCTGCTCACGGACATTTGTGAAACGCTTTTCTTTGACTTTCTGAAGCCACAGAAGCCTCTTTATCGCTTTAAAGCGGATAGGAAATGTTTAGGTTTCCAAAGAATTTCTATTGACTGGTTCAGATTAACAAGATCCAACAACAAGGAGAAATCAAGCCTTCAAAACCGCTTGAGAGATTCAATTAGATGATAGGAAGGGATTTGTTTGCTCCATAGTAATCAGTGTTACTATTAAAGCAGGTAGTGAGACAGAAATAGATTATGCAGCACCACACCCACAAACATTTGGACTCGCTCCCTTATATTCATGCTTAGGTTGTTTCTTTCACTCCATCTCATTTAATCCGGCCAATCTTTCTGTTTTACTTTTTAATTTGATGGAACACTTCAACATTGGTGGAAATTCCTATTCCCAGTGAGACGGGATGATCGATGTTAGTGTTTTCTGCCTTTTACTGAGTCAGGCTTAATTCTGTACTTCGATTTAACATACAAGCATTCATGCAGCTAATTAACGAACCTTAAGTAATCAATAAATTAGGATATTATTGCATGATCCGCCTGGTTCAAGCTGACACAAGAAAATAAGATTTGATTTAGTTTAATACTTTGAGGTTTAAATATGTTCATTGTTTGACTCCAGCGCTGATCTTAAAGGATAAAACGATTTAATTTCTCCATGCATGCTATTGTGGAGCTAAGTTTAGCTAATTACATTGCTTAATTAGATGCTTCTTAAAGGAGTTCTATTTTTCTCTATTATATCTTGCAGGGACTAGTAACTGTCAAAGTAAAGTAAATACTTCCATCTGATGCTTCAGTCAGGAGAGATTACAGACAGATAATCAGACATTGAACATAATAAAATAACTTTATTGATTTATTATTTATTTATTGTTATTGTTTACTTATTTGTTTATTATTTATTGAAGAGTGTTTGGTGCTTAGACGTCGACAGGACGTACACCAGTAAGGGAAGCCATCAATAAATCAGTGCTTCTAGTACGAAGGAGACGTCAGCTGATTGGCTGTCAGGAGAACACGACTGTTTGTGAGTGGATGAATGGATAAGAAGGCACTTGGGCCAAATGTTGTGGGAACATGCTTGTGATATAAAGATGAAGCATGTAGTCTTCCTTCCTGAACTTTCACTAAGCTTTATTTGTTTGTATGAAATAGAAATGCTAATGTGAAAAAGTATTTCCGAAGTACTGTAATCAAGTAAAATAATTGATTGCCGGTGATGACACAATGCTGCTCCGTAAATAAAAGGCGTTCAAAGTGGAAGAGACTATTTCATTTTGACGTAGTGGTGATTATTTGTATGAATGTTCACTCGTCCAAATGTCCAGTCTTGCCTGTGGGATCAGCCGGTCTCATCCTCTTGACCTCTTGACCTTGACTGATCCTCTGATAGGTGGATGACCTCAAGGCCAAACTTGCTGCTCAGGAGGTGGAGCTCAAGCAGAAAAATGAGGACGCCGACAAGCTGATCCAGGTAAGATCCTGCTGGACGTGTCTCCAGGCGTGGACACGCAGGTTCTGGTCTCTGTCCCCTGCAGCGACACCAGCACGATGTGGGCGCAGTGTATTTCTGGGCATTTCATGCATGCTCCATTTTTTTATTTTTTATTTTACTGCTACTTTGGTTTTCAGTTTTTTGAGGTTACAAATATTATTAAAGTCACTTGAATGAATATGCCGGTTTTTTTGGAAGGCTATTTTTTGTTTGCATGCCTCAGTTCCTGTGAACAAAGCAACGCATCCTGCGTGCCGTTCTCAGGTGGTTGGAATAGAGACTGAGAAGGTGTCCAAAGAGAAGGCGGTGGCTGACGAGGAGGAGGCGAAGGTGGCTGCCATTGCTGTGGTGGTCAGCGGCCAGCAGAGGGACTGTGAGGAGGACTTAGCCAAGGCGGAGCCAGCGCTCCTTGCTGCTCAGGATGCCCTGAACACTCTCAATAAGGTCCAGGACTCACTGTTTTATTGATATGCTCCATTATGCGCTCCATTTTCCTTTAGTGTGTGTGTGGGGGGGGGGGGGGTTGAATTCATTTCTTTTCATTTCATTTATCTTCCCCAGCTTCACTAGAATACGTTATGTTCACACAGGCCTGAGTACTAAGTTACAGGATTTAGCCGGGTCTTTGCCAGAATAATATCTTCTCTGTGTTCTGCGAGCCTTTTTTTTTTATCCTCGAATCCCATGTAAGATTAGGAGCAGCCTGGGGGATTTTCAAAAACACCCTCAGTGTTTAAAAGGTGCTCTCTGTTCAAACAAGCAGAACAGACAGTTCAATCACTGCCGAGAGCTCTCTAAAGATGCCTTAATTAATATTCTCTGTTGCATTCTCAAAGTCAGCACAGGTTCTTTTCGTCTAATCCTTTGCTTCTTCTCTCGACCCAGCTTTCTGCAGAGATGTTCAAACTCCATGAACTCATGTGTCCCTCTATTGCAGAACAACGTGACAGAGTTGAAGTCGTTTGGCTCTCCGGTGGTGGCGGTGACCAACGTCACAGCGGCGGTGATGGTTCTGACAGCGCCGGGTGGGAAGGTCCCAAAGGATCGCAGCTGGAAGGCCTCAAAGGTCATGATGGCCAAAGTAGATGCATTCCTGGACGGTCTCATAAACTTCAACAAGGAGAACATCCCAGAGGCGTGCCTGAAGTCTATCCAGCCATACCTGCAGGTGAGCAGCTCGTTAAACCACAGCTAGCCGTGTGTCGTAGCTGCTGCTTGGCAAACTCATCCAGGAAGTTAAAAATGTAGCACGTGCATGACTGCAGTGACAGTAGCACATTACGGCTGTCATGACAGCCAGCGAAAATCAGCGAGTTAAATAAGCGTTACAGATTTAACAGTCGTTCTGATTATGCAGTTCAGTGGAGATGAGGAGAGTCGCTGCAGCAGATAGAAAGAACTCGCTCACAAGTCACACAGATTCTGTTATGCAGAATTATGTTGTATACGTTGTATGTCTCATGTTGACCCCGTGTGGAGACGCTGTTCTCCTTGGGCGTTCTCCTGATCCAGTCGACAGTCGACTACATGTTAGAAAACATTTCTGATGTGATCTCAATGACATTTTGACGGATGGATGGACGGACGCACGCACGGATGGATGGATGGATGGCAGTCTCTTTCTGCTCGTCGTCACGGCAGGTTTGTTTGTTCTCGATCTCTCCAGGATCCCGAGTTCAAGCCGGATCTCGTGGCCTCCAAGTCCAACGCAGCAGCCGGCCTGTGCTCCTGGGTTTTAAACATTGTTAAGTTCTATCAGGTTTACTGTGAGGTGGAGCCCAAACGTCAGGCTCTGAAGAAGGCCAACGCCGAGCTGGCTGCGGCCCAGGAGAAGCTCGCTGCAATCAAGACCAAGATCCACGTAAGCCAAGTCCTTCCTTGTCGCCTTATCGGGTAAAAGATCATTTGTGAATACATTTGTGATGAATTTCACACCGAACAGAAAGAGTGCTGTGAAATGACTCAGCAACTAAACCTAACAGATATCTGAGACATCAGTGTGGATGAAATATTTTACCAAGTCCGGCAGCTTAATAATGGATGCCACAGAATTAAATCAAAAATAACCACAGGCTGCAAGACGAATAGAGACGCAGGATATGAGTTACTTTATCAAGGCTTGAGCGACAGTTGACATATGAGGTATGGCAGGAATACATCAGTGCCTTTGCATCAATAGCCGGTCTAAGTAGTATTAAAAGCTTTTACTCTTCATTAATCCAGAGCCAAACCCATCACCGTCAAAACCTCATTGATAGTAGCAGCTGTAAATAATTGTTTTACATTCAGCGCGGCGCAGAGCGGCGCTCAGGACGCTGCTGCCTGCAGAGCGCCGCTTCCTAAGATCCAGCGTGACCCGCGCTGTCAGTTCTCGGCCCTCGGTCACGTCGCTGGAGCAGAGACCGAGTTCGGAGCCGATCCTCAAACTAATCTACTGAACCTGTTTGCCTCGCCGCCCATTAATCCTGTTTGTCCTCGCGCTAATTGGTTCCATGTGCCAAATTAATCCGCAGCGGAAGGGTTGAGGAAGTTTTCCTCAACTTTCCTCCCAAGTTTCTTTCATATAGAGACTTCCTGCCGTTTTTGCTCTCGAGTCCTCGTGACCACGCTTGTACCCTAACTAGTGGCGGTTTTCCTGTGTCTGTGTTTCCGGCCTATCAGCACCTTAATGAGAACCTGGCCAAGCTGACAGCCAAGTTTGAGAAAGCCACCGCAGACAAGCTCAAGTGCCAACAGGAAGCGGAGTCGACGGCGCGCACCATTTCCCTAGCCAACCGTCTGGTGAGGAGGTCAACAGCGGGGCACGGAGCATCATCTACACCCCCCCCCCCCCCCCCCACTCTCACACAATCACAAACCCTCCGTCACATGCAAACTTGTATTTACAGATATATTCCCACAAACTATTCATCGCTGCTTGTTAGTGTCTCTTTCCCAGATGCGCCATTCGTTTTGTGTGCACACAAACACATGCATAAATCACGCCTCCCACCGACGGCGTGATGAGCGTTGGCATGGTCAGCATGACAAGCTAAATTATTCAGCGGATGTTTCCACAGGTCTGACAGGAGCAAGGAAGGGACAAGGAGTTGAGCTCATCTATAGTCAGTCACAGACATCCATGCAGATGCAGCGACTTGCATCAATAAGCAGCGTTTCCATGATGCATGCAGGGAAGCTGGAGACTGTATGAGAGTCTGTCAAGTTTAGAAGACGTGAGATATGAAGTTAAGCTCTACAGATCCCTGATGGGGAATCTGGATCGAGGAGCGGAGGTGTTGTCCCTCATCAGGGTGGAGACAGCAGGACGAGAACTGCACTGGTTTTGTAGATCTGGTCATGAGACGGCATCAGCGATGACAGCTGTGAGTCACACTTCTGGTCTTCACCTGCGTTACAGGTGGGGGGTCTGGCCTCAGAGAACGTCCGCTGGGCAGAAGCTGTAGAAAACTTCAAAAGGCAAGAGAGGACGCTCTGTGGGGACGTCCTTCTCATCACCGCCTTCATCTCCTACCTGGGATACTTCACTAAACGTTATAGACTCCAGCTCATGGACAACACATGGAGGCCGTATCTCAGCCAGCTGCAGGTGGGGGGGGGGGCTTCTTAGTCATAGTTTAGTAGTTGATACCTGACTTCAAACGTGTGGGACACCCCAAGACTGTACCAACGCAGCAGAGCTGATTGATCATGTGATCAAGGTGCCGATCCCGGTGACGCCTGACCTGGACCCTCTGCTCATGCTGACGGACGACGCTGACGTTGCAGTCTGGCAGAACGAGGGGCTGCCAGCTGACAGGATGTCCACGGAGAACGCCACCATCCTGACTTCCTGCCAGCGCTGGCCCCTCATGGTCGACCCCCAGCTCCAAGGCATCAAGTGGATTAAAACCAGATATGGGGAAGGCCTGCGCGTCATTCGCATTGGACAGAGAGGGTAGGAGCGTTCACCGTGAACGTGCATCGGGACATGTTTGGCATGTTTTGAAAGGGGGGACTTTTGTGTTTTGTCCTGACAGATACCTGGATGCCATAGAGAGAGCGCTCGCAGCAGGGGATGCGGTTCTGATCGAGAACCTGGAGGAAACATTGGATCCTGTTCTTGGACCTCTGCTGGGCAGAGAAACCATTAAGAAGGGAAGGTAAAGAATAGAAGTACTTTATTCTTACTGAGGACATCCAACTCTAGTCTCTGTCTAATAGCAGCCACGCCTTTGTCCACGTCCAAAGTTCCATTATTCCTGACTATTTATTTCCATGTTGGATTGCATTTAGTAGCACTATATAATATACTGTATTTAAAAGTATCTGTTATACTCTAAATATCACAAACAGGTTTTTGTCTGTGTAAGTGAAAGAGTAAAATAAAGATACTTGCAAGATTGTAATGAAATAAAATAAATGAGCAATAGCAAATGTTTTTAGCAGACTGTATATCATTGTTAGAGTCTGAATTTAATGAGGTCAGTATGACAGCATCAAAGTTTACGTTTAACAGCCGCTCCGGTACAGGAGGAGAAGATCGGCTCTTTGTACTGCACACTGCTGGGTGTTGGGGGGGCATGAAGGGCTATAGCGTAGCAGGAGAGGCAATAAATGGGGGGCAAAACCGGCTTTTATCGTGTCTACCATCAAATCAACACAAACAGATTTTTCATATGAAACCGCGTGAGTATATCGGTAGAAGGCTGCTGAGGATGGAACCGCCAGGAAACGGGGATGGACCTCGACCCAGGAGAACTGACGAGACCATTTACCCAAACAGGTGCATTAAGATCGGCAACAAAGAGTGTGAGTACAACCCCAGCTTCCGTCTCATCCTGCACACCAAACTCGCCAGCCCTCATTACCAGCCAGAGCTGCAAGCCCAGTGCACGCTGATCAACTTCACAGTGACCAGAGACGGCCTGGAGGACCAGCTGCTGGCTGCCGTGGTGAGCATGGAGAGGCCTGACCTGGAAGAGCTGAAGGTGAGGGGGTGGAGCCTGGAAGGGACACCTGTTAGACAGGCATGTGACCGTCTACTCTAACAGGTGGGGGGGGCACACTTCTGTGTTATACTGGATGTCTTGCATCTAAAGTCAGCTACTGGGGTGTCTTTATTGGTCACTTTTTATTTCACAAAATTAATGTTTGCCCCTAAATGCATCCAACCACAGTGGTTGGAAATAAATGTTGGCCCCAGTCAGCGAATCTTAGAGAGTGTTGGGTCTGTATTGAGACGTAAACCTATTGAAGCTAAAATGCTGTGTGGAGGAAATGGAATATACATTTTATTTTAAATGCTATATTTAGAATCGATCAATGCAGTGGGATAAAGAAGTAAACCCCGCCTCCTAACGAGTTTGGCTTATCAGCATCCTGAAAGTGATTACTGGAATCACCCATAAAGGCAATAAAAACATGGAATCTTTTCTACTTTTGAAGCAGTAACAGTTTACCGTTGTGCTGTAGCGACCCCGGGTACTGTTCCTCGGACGCGGGTCCATTTATCATCAAGCTCCAGGAATTGTGCATCATCGCAAATCCTCAAGGGAGTTTCATCTTTGTCTTTTCGCTTTGGCGGACTCATTTATGTTCCACACGCCGCCCCAGACGCTCGGCGCTTGAAGCAGCGTCTCTCCTTTGAACGTGGATGACTGTCTTTGTTGTGAGGACCTTTGACTGCGAGACGCTGCCGGTACGCATCACCAGCTGCAGCTTTCTGTCGACCGTAACGAGCAGTAGGTAGTCAGACAGCCGCAGCACGGTCCACCCGGTGAATGTGGAGGTTTGTCATTAAGTGGAAATCCGCTTGATCAAAGCTGCAGAGTCTAACGATGGCTCGCACTCGTCTCATCGACAATCTGCTCGTTTCGTCTCGTCAGCCATTTGAAATGGATTGGCCAGTGGTTCTGGTGCACGCAGCAATTAGACGCACACTTCCACTGGTCCTTAAATGTGGCTGTGGTTAGTTGAGAGGAAAGGGACGGCGGCGTCTCTGTGAGATCAGAGCGGTTTCCCTGTTAACGGGTCACGCTGATTTACTCCAACACAGTCCTATTTGCATTTTGATGGCTTTCTGGAGCTGTCCTTGTTTACGTTGGGCCTCTTTGTGCAGCGCCTCCTTTCTGACCATGGAGGGAGGGAGGAGTTATTTTAAGCCTCGTGTCCCCTCAGCAAAAAACTGATGGAGAAGAAGTGAAATGTGATTTAATGAAGCCTTTAATTAACATTTCACTGCGATCGGAAGGTGAAGGGAAAAAAAACTAGATCTGGAACTCACTTATCATTTTAATTAACTCTGAAAGTTGAAGGTGGTGGGATGTGGGGGGGGGGGGCGTACACTCCCACTGCCTTGCTATCAAAACACCTTGCAACGGAGACGCTGCGCTGAAGAGCTTTCTGTTGTTCACTGGAACAACCCACGCTGATAACAATCATCAGAGTAATAGCGGAAGTGCAAATTGCTTCTCGATGTTTGTATTCTCGGGGTGACTCTGCCATTTTGCCTTTAATGAGGTTATCGTTGCCACTGAGCCAGAAGATGACGGCCCGGTGAAAGAGCTCTCATTTAACCGAGTCCAGCGAGGCTAAGGAGCTTAAAATGTCAACACGGGGCTCAGTGCGGAACTTTTCACCACAGTAACGACCTCCCTCTGCAGGACTGGACATCCTGTTCGCTCACACTCAGACCTCTGGTGTTAATGAGAACCAAAATGCTCACCTTAACAGGGCGTCTCCGTGGCGTTCTGTCATCACTCTCCTTACAGATGATAGATGTAACGTCTCATTTTTACCCCAATTAGGGGAGCGTGTTCTGCTCGCCGGCTAATTGTTTGTTTTTCGCAAGCAGGGGTAATTACATGTGCATTGTGCCAGAGGAACGCTGGTCATTAAAAGTGACTCATTACTGGATCGAGTTGGGAATGTTTTAGTATGTCTGGACCCCCCCCCCTGGAGCCTAGCGTCTGGGCTCAGAAGGTCATGGTTGACACTCATAGGCAAATGTCCACCACTCAAGCCATTGGGTGCGTTCCCTCGCCGCTTGAAGCGCTCGTGTTGACGTCTTCCCTGAAAAGGCCAGCCTTTTCCTCCTCTCCAGTTCCAGTGGAGAACTTTCCTGCTGCAGACGGAGCAAGATGGAACACGACGGTCGCTCAATTGGTTTTAACAATGGCGTAAAACACCCCTCCTTAGATGATAGGACGCGCTGCAATAACGAGAGCTCTTAAACGGTGCCTCCTCTGAAACTCGCTGCTCCCTCCGTGCAAACGGAGCATTGTCTTTTATCACAGGAACGTTACGCCACTGGGAAGTCCAACCCGCAACCCACACCCCGAGCCTCCCCAATGAAACTTCTCAGCACCCCCGTCTGCGAGGGATCACCATGCTCAAAAGCCCTCGGCTATTATCAGTCACCAGCCCGCCCTCCTGTAATTACAGCAATCCAAAGGTCACAGAGCCCTCTACTAAAGGAAGCTCCAATAAAACAGGGTCATTATGGAGCAGAAACAATGGAGCTACACGCCGATGGTAATGAAGGACAGAGCAGGACGAAGCCGTGAAACTTTGTCCCGCTTTCTGCTTGAACACTGAGAGAAACATACGGCTTGAGTTCAAAGCGCCTTGTTAGAGGACGGGGGGGCACTCATCCTGATGGGACACCTGGAACGCTTCATCACTGAGTGGGGAGGGCTCATAATGACACACAATCACCTCACACCTGAATCACAGCGTAGATGAAAAGTACGTCCGGCGTTCACCATCACCGCTTCCTCCCCTCGTCAATCGATGCTCTCATCCAATCAAAGGTCGGGGTGCTTTGCAGAGGTTAGAGCAGCCAAACGGAATGGGACTAATCCCGCCCTTCGCATGCCCGGATAGCGGCTGCAGAGCATATTGATTAGCTGTGCCTTTGAGGTGTCCTCCTATTGACCCACACCTTGGACGTCTCCCACAGTGCGATGATACGGGAAGCGTCTCTGATGGGAACTCAACAGGTCACTGAAGGAGTGTGTTTCTGTGTTTTTAGTCTGACCTGACAAAGCAGCAAAATGGATTCAAGATCACGCTGAAGACACTGGAGGACAACCTGCTGTCCCGCTTGTCCTCAGCTTCAGGGAACTTCCTGGGTGACACAGAGCTGGTGGAAAACCTGGAGACGACCAAATGCACTGCTGCAGAGATTGAAGAAAAGGTCCGGTTCTTTTTTTCTCATTACATTTCGTTTGATTAGGTTTATCAGCTACTAGTTTGATGCGAGTTAAAGTGTCGAGCTGGTAGAGGGCTGAGGCCGGGACGGCGGGAGACGGGAGACTCGCCTCCCGTCCTCATCTCTCATGCACTCATACTTACAATGATGAAAATGTATGTCAGTAATTGATGCCGACATATTTAGGTTAGCATGAGAGCTTTAGTAATTTGCTGCATATTAATTTTTGTCATCCATCAATCTAGCTATTGTGATTATTATTATTATTGATTGGCTTAAAGGTGGTCACCCTACACACTTGATCGACCAATCCCTGCTCACACCCTGTTTTTAGACACCGGAACGGATGAAATTGTTTTCAGTTATTTTATATGTGAAAAACTGATTTGACATGATTTGAGTTCTGAGCTCCGTCCAGGAACGAATTATACTCGTATGCCAAGGTACTACTGTATTAGCATTGGAAGAAGTACGCACCCACTGAGTGCATACTTCTTATGCTACTGTGTATTTTACATTTTTTGGCACCAACGTTGAGTACATAAAGTAGTAGATTTAAGCCAATAGCAGTTCCAACAAGTCAAGAAGTAGTGACCAGGTCAAACTGTGGTCTCCTCCCTCCTCTGGTCTGCCATGAATATCCAGTATAAAGAGGTGTGTGCGTGTGCGTGTGCGTGTGTGTGAGAGAGAGAGTGAAGGCAGGGCTAAGCCACACACACAAGTAAACGGTGGACATGATGAAGCATGACCTTTGGCTGTCCGTCTTCCTGCAGCGTTCTGTGGAGCTTTCGATCTCCTTCCTTTATCTGCGGGAACGAAACGAGTTCATTGACAGTTTTTTCCTTGCAACCGTCACCAAGTTCTCTCTCAGGGAGAATGTTGGGTCTCTGTCATTTCGAGTTTGTTGTCGAGACCTGCTCTATTTGGGTAGTGTTTAAGTTAACAGTGCAAAAAGGTCCATCTCGATTAGTCTCCGCCCCTTTATGTAATTGCTAATTCAAATACAGAGAATAATTCTGCGTGTGTGGACGCAGCCGAGTCTTTAAGCTCAGTTTTCTCTTCATCCGTTTTTTGGAGAGGAATCAGATCATTTCACCTCAGGGCGGAGTTACTGATCGCTCTGGTACTTTAGACACTATGGAAGTACCGGCACTATAAGATGATGTGAGGGTGTGTGTACTGGCAGCAAGGAGATGAGCACTGCCTTTGAAGATGTCCGATCTTAAGTATAATTGCACAGACATTTGCTGGGTAAATCCCCCCCGTAATTGTCATGTTTCACCCACGGTGAGAACATTTGAGCTCGAAGCGTGAAATTGGAATAACTTTGCTCTCCATCCAAGGCTGTTTTATTGGACGAGGCTCAATTTCATCATAAGCTGGTTGTTGGATCCCGAGTGTGTTCTCGCATGTTTGTGTCTGTGATCCGCTTTCTGTCTTTGCTTCAGGTAAAAGAAGCCAAGGTGACGGAGGCTAAGATCAACGAGACTCGGGAGCACTACCGACCAGCAGCAGCACGGGCTTCCTTATTGTACTTCATAATGAACGACCTCAATAAAATCCACCCGATGTACCAGTTCTCTCTCAAGGTATCCTGACTCCTGACATGCAATGTTTCCTCCCTGCCAAACGGGCCCTCAGCGAAACCCCTCTGCTCCTCCCCCATTTCTTCCCTTTGCTTTGAGTGCTTTATGCTCTTTGCCCTGCGTTTATTGTGTTTGTGGCTCCCTGATGTGGTTATGTAGAGCGTAATGTCTTGCTTACTGTCAGCCAGCGAGCGCTGAGGCGCGGCAGTCTGAGATATGGCTTGCAATCACTCCCAACTGCAGGAAGCAGCTCTCGCCCGAGTTGTTTCTGAGCGTAATCAAATGGAGACAGGTTTAGAAGGATGATAATGAATATATTTATTTGATAGAATGTTAGAGTACAAGTACAGTCACACAGTAGCATGTATTACAGTACAAGTACAGTCAAACATCCTGTCTAAGAGGAGCATTTCAAAAAAGCCCTTGCGGTCTTGTTCCCGTTGAAAGTCCTTAGTACGTAAATCACCGAAATTTAACAATACAATTTTCACAATACATACATACACCTTTGACATTGTGTAGAAATGAAACGCGCTATAATCTGTCATCTTCACACAAGGTTGCAGGTAAATGTGACGATGCTAATCTGACACAAATGACAGCACACACATTTTGCTGTTTTTGGGTTGATAAGGACCCAAACCCTCCATAATAGTGAAGAAACATGGGAAAAGTGAGTTATCCATAATATGTGACCTTTAACTAACGTTAAAGAGGTCAGCTCGTAATAGCCAATCACATGTTTTAGTGTCTTCCAGCTGACAGTTTTGATTATGTGTTCTGCCTAGCAGCAGGAAGCTGTTTTGTACAGATGTACAGATATCATTTATTTTACAGTCAGAAACACAATGTGATAAAGCGACAGTTTAAATGTTCTTGTCTGCTGGAAGTAGCAGCTAACGGCTAACCTTTTCAACACGCTGCAAAGACAAGAAATAAACACGCACTAAAAAAGGCTCCACCTGCAAAGGTTCATAAAAGGGAGATTATTATGCTCTTAATGCTCATAAATTACATTTCTCATCAAATGATGAACGCTTTCATTAATAATTAACATGCACAAGAGGTGACTCAGAGCATGCCAGTGAAGTCTTGATGTACGGCGTGTTGAATAATCTGCTCAGTGTTGACACACGTGCTCCTGAGTCCAACCACGGCTCTGAACACAGTGCAAGAGTTCAAGCGAAACAAATGCTATTTCTCAACATAACAGCAGCAGGCGATTCATTTCCTTCGTGACTCTATTTGTTGTTGAGAGGATGGAGACAAGGAAGATATATAAAGGTCTGGCGCACACGCAGCACAATAGAATATAAAAGGTATTGGAAGAAGACATTTTGGGATGAATGCATTCCTCTATAATGAACAGGCAAGCTCTTTTTTCTTTATGACAGACTGCATTTTGTCCATCGTGCCAGAGGTGCATTGATGATGATTGATAAACACCAAAAGACACCAATTATTGGTGAATCTCTTCAGATTTTTTCGGTTCATAATTTGTCTGCGTTTCTCTGCAGTAGCTGTTTTGGTCACCGTTTGATGCGCGGTGCTGAGACGGCGTTGGACGCACCAGTAACTCCTGCTCCTGTGCGTCCTCAGGCGTTCAGCGTGGTTTTCCAGAGAGCAGTTCTGAAGGCCGAGCAGGATGAGGCTCTGAAGCAGCGGGTCTCTCACCTAATTGACAGCATCACCTCCTCGGTTTTCCAGTACACCACCAGAGGCCTGTTTGAGAATGACAAGCTCACGTACATCGCTCAGCTCGCCTTCCAGGTAGGAACAGAAGCCGGCTTCATCTTCTGCATGATTCGTTTGGAGTGCAAGCTTGTCATTGGCTCTGCTGCCTCTGAGACCGGAGGCCCTGTTTGGATCTAATCGTGTGGAGAGGGAATGCGACGTGTGCTGAAAACACAACTCCTTCCCGTTTCTGTGTTCTCAGATCCTGCTGATAAATAAAGAAATAGATCCGGCAGAGCTGGACTTCCTTCTGAGGTATCCCGTCCAGCCAGGTGTAACGTCACCAGTGGATTTCCTGTCCAGCCACTCATGGGGAGGGATCAAGGTACAATAAGAGTCAGCGATGACAACGCATTATTGGCAGTGGAGAAGTGCAGAGCAAACTCCTTCTTAATATGCGGTCAGGCCAAACATACCCTATAAGCTTGTTCCTGTGGCGGAAACAATTATCGGGTGAATGGAATAATGAATCAGCAGAAGATTAAGCTCTCCGTTTTGAATAGAATCATTTTTTTAGGATTATTTTGACACAATAATGGGTGTTTGTCACTACTCAGCATTCTTTGCAACAAATATTTAACAAAAAAAAGAAGGTTTATTCGAGTAGCATCTTTGTACTGATGATGAAGAATATATTTATTGGATAGAATGTTAGAGTACAAGTACAGTAACAGTAGCATATATTACAGTACAAGTACAGTCAAACATCTTGTCTAAGATGAGCATTTCAAAAAAGCCCTTGCGGTCTTGTTTCCGTTGAAAGTCCTTCGTACATCGACATTTAACAATACAAATAAAATAAAAATAAATTACTCCACTGATGTAAACTAATCTGTATTACAAAAATGCTGCTCATACTGGATTTTGGGACACAGCTAATATGACCATTTATTCTGTGACTTCGTTTCCTCCATCCCCTCAAATATGCGTACGACCTTGGTAGGTAAGATCCACCGACTCATTGATCTTGTGATCATCCTGTAGGCTGCACGCTACAAACCCCGAGCTAGCAGCTGTGCACTAAGCCCCAAACTCAGACTGCCAGTAGCCATTACTACGAAACCGTGTCCCCATGTTAAAGCAGCGTGATGTGCTTCAAATCATTATATTCCACAGCAGTCTATACCCTACCATCATTGGTTGTCTTCAGATAAGGAGGGATAAACACAATGTGATCAGTTAAAACAGTCAAGCCTTGTACAAATATACGATAGGAATGGTTTATTTGTTTTATTTGAAGTCGGATGTTATAGCAATAGGCATTAGTTTTGTTACTTCCTACTCTCTGCTGTGCTGAGCTTGTGCTACTTGAGGTTTGATCTAAGATGCATATTAAAATATAAATGAAGCTAGAAAAGCACTCAGAGAGCGCAGACCTCCCCCAAGCAGCTCGTTCCCCTCCTTACTGGATCTGCACCGTCCACATGGTGATCTGGATCAGCGCCAGAAGGTTCTAGATTGTTCTTGGTATATTTAAATACCAACATGAAAAGTCAAAGTGAATCAGAGTTGATCCATAAATGGGTTTTAATGTTAAGATTTTATATTTTTTCGTGACTCCATTCTGGATCCGATCCAAATGAGATAGAGACACCCCCCCCCCCCCCCCCCCCCTACATAACTGTGTTAAATTCCATAAACATCGGTCAATAATCAACCGAGATATTGAGGAACAAATGTTTACGCTCCATTGACTGTAATGTTTACGATAAGTTCAAAGTGATCCAGAATGCAGGATCTCTTCTGGATCACTACAAAGATTTAATCTGTCCAGATCTGTTCAGAATGTTTTGAGTTATCTTGCTAAAGGACGCACAGACAAACGCCGGCGATCACATGGCCGCCGCCGCGCCTTGCCGGAGGTCATTACATCACTCTCCTCTAGCTGTGAATGCTTCCATAAACATTCTTATCACGTTCACACAAATCTGCAGCAACCCAAACCATGTCAGAATACATAGTAGTAGACGGTGTTACATTTAGATTCCATTAGGGTGCCCTTCGATGAAATCGCTCTCCACTGCAGGGACGTTTAACTGATGTGTCTTCCCAAGCCGCGTCTCCCTCCGGCCAGTCATGTCGCAGAGGCATGACTGATGTGCGTGTCCCTTGAGTCATGGAGCACTTAGCCGCTCCATGCAGTGTCTGATGACATCTGAGCAGCTCGGTCTCCCGGCAACAGCGTTGCCATAAACACGCTTTAAAGAGCTGCCGTAGGATTCTCTGGAGCCCAGTCCAGCTCGGCGACCCCGGTGCAGTGTCGCATCGGAACGACGCCAGAACAAACTCTGCTGTGCTTCCTCTTCGGGAGCAGAGGTCTGGATCTGGAGAAGCAGGCCTCTGGACGTCGAGCAGCAGCGCTCCGTCTCTTGTCACATCGGTTTAGCAGCAAGCTAAACCCCGATGGCGGCGTGTTTTTTTCAGCCTCTCAGGCTCATGAATTTTTTACTCTGTGCCGCCTAGAATATTAACTTAACCTAAACCCCTCTGAGGTTCTGGAGATGGCCTTTCCCCCACCATGGATGTTTAAGGCCCTGCAAATCAAATTCTGTCACTCAATTTTCTTATCGCATTTGGGAGCATAATCGGTTTGAAAGCTTAAATGGAGATAAGATCATCTGATTGTTTGGGCCTCTTGATAATATTAGCCGAGCAGCCGTCCCTCGAGTCCCGGTGTATTCTCCACTCGCTGTGTCTGACAAATTGCCAGCTGCCTGTGGTAATTAAACACCGAGAGCTGAAATGTGTGCTGAGCCAATTTGTCCTGCTCCACCTTACCACCTCGCGCCCAGCGGTGCGCAGGTAGAGGAAAGCCGATTCCATGGGATCACATGGATATTTTGTCCACTTCTATTTTGGATCAAACGGTCCTCTGAGGGGAACAGCCCATCAGGAGTTCATCTGAGATCTGCACGCCATCAAAGTCCGTTTTCCCCTGTTCAGATTACGGTGCCGGCCGGATGGCTGAGGTTCTACAAGCCGGCCAGTCGTTGGTACAGCAACGTCCCTGTGCAGGACTTTAATATGACAGACATGCGTCTGTTATTAGTCTCATTTTTAAGGATATATTCTTATCTATATGGTTAATCTTTCCTGTAGATTTCTAAAATGATGGTTGATTGCCCTGATTGGTTCGTTTCAGACAGACAATGAATCACATGACGATGTTGATCACGTCCTCTTATTTTGCTTTGCATTGTGATATTTCTCTGAAACTTTAACGTGCATCGCTGATCACTAACTAGCAGCACTTCCCTCCCAACACTAGTCCCTCTGCTCCATGGAAGAGTTCAGGAACCTGGACAGAGACATCGAGGGCTCTGCCAAGCGCTGGAAGAAGTTTGTGGAGTCCGAGTGCCCAGAAAAGGAGAAATTCCCCCAGGAATGGAAGAGCAAGACCTCGCTGCAGAGGCTTTGCATGATGAGGGCCCTAAGGCCGGACCGGATGACGTATGCGGTCAGGTGAGAAGTGGAGTCGTAGCTCAGCTGTTGCTATGGAATCTGAAGGCGCTTACTAACCTGTGGTGTTTGGAAAAGGTGTTTGAGCTGACAGGGTGTCTGTACTCTCTGCTGTTTCTGGTCTGGAGCAGTAGCAGCATTTACAAAGCTCTGCAGGACAATGCAATGACCCCCCCCAATTAAAATGTCATGTTTTTTTACTGGTGTCATTCTGGATCCCATCATCCCAGCAAACCCAGAAAATGCGTGACGTCTCCCAGAGCCAGACAAATACTGGACTTTCCTTGCTGGTACAGATATGAAGGCGGATATAAACTCGTTTGTAAATATGAAAACGTCTCTACTCTGCCTGGATTTTTACCTGATTGGTATTGGAATGACACCAATATTAGTTTACCTGCAACGATTTGTGGCTGTCGCTCATTTAGTGTTGTGTTTAATGGTTGCAGTGTTCGTATATCCTCCCCCACTTTGCTGCTCCAACGTGTGCTAGGGAATGAAAAGGAAGCTAAACTCATGTAACTGGCTTTCATCAGTAAAGCACAGGCCTACGGACATTTATACAATATACAGGTAGCAATGGATTGCTTTGGCCTTTTTGTTTTTCTGCTCTCTCTGCAAAACATGACTTAAATACTGATATTTTTACAAAACTGAGAAATCAATAATGTTTTCTAGGATGAAGACTTTAGTCCAGACAACATCGTTGTGGCTGGAGTTCACCTTTTCTGCAGGAAGCTGCCTGCCTGAGGTTACTCAGATATTAAAATCATGTTCTCCCTGCAGGGACTTTGTGGAGGAGAGACTGGGGAGCAGGTACGTGATTGGCAGATCTCTTGACTTTGCTGTCTCCTTTGAAGAGTCGGGTCCAGCTACGCCCATGTTCTTCATCCTCTCTCCTGGAGTCGACCCTTTGAAGGATGTGGAGAAGCATGGTAATTCTGGTTTCATCCCTGATAAGATGCAAAATCCCGCCTCCAAGTGTCTCCTGCAGTTTTCTCTGAGCATGTTCCCTTCCGTTCCCTGTTTGCCTTCCACTTCTGTATCACAGCAAAATGCAGGCTTCTTCTTGAAGTGTAGACCTGCAGCACCTCCACACCTGCATCCCACTTTCATTCCTGCTGAATAGCATTATCAGCCAGGAAATCAGTAATCCCAGCACATCTGCTGTGTGTCTCTGCCAGTCAGATTGGGTAGATGGAAGGGATTGTAGGAAAGGTCACGGACACAGGAGTTGATTCCACTGGTGTGTTTGGGCCAGCAGAAACTGAAATGCCATTGCTTTAAGACGTATTTTACGTTCTTGTGTGTGGACAATGCGGATGGCAGCCGGATGCGCCAGTTTGAATTGTTCACTACAAACAGAAGAAGCTTTTTGAGCTCACCTGGAACACAGAACCAATCCGGCTGCCAAATGATTCCCGTCAGCGTTTGCAGTGAAACTATGAAACATTCAGATTTCAGTGATGGCATCATTTAACTGGAACAAGGATATTTCCTCAGCGTTCCCATTATAATCGACTGACTGAACATTTTCAAATATCAAGTAATCTAAAGTCATTCATCATCATGATTGATTTACGGTTTGCGTCTGATATGGCCTTCTGAATCCAAACATCATTCATCCTGGCACACACAATAGCTTTTTAGCTGTTTATTTAATTTAATTTAATTTTAAATGTTCCATTTGGGCAAACACTTTTATCCAAGGGAGCAGCAGCTGAAATCAGCCACAGAGCTGCTGCAGGAAGACCTTTGGCCCCGTGTTAAATCCATCATCCTCTCCTATTATCATAAGAGGGAGCTGCCTGCAAGGGGTGTGATTATTGATTATTAACACCCTCGCTTTGAGCTTCGTCAATCACATCAAAGTGAAAAGTAAGCAAGCAGGAGTGTGCTGCAGAGCGAACGTCGGGATGATGAGCGGCAGCGGCCGCATTAAGCCAAACCACAAAGATGTGCTTTTCCATTAGAGCTGTGACTATTGCTTTCTCACTGGTATTAGGCCTCAATTAGATTTTCATTAGATAGGTGATGCGATTTTTTATGCTCTCCAGGGGACTAATTTACCCGAGAAAAAAAATCCTCACTATCTGCCAGGTTTGAGGATTTAATGAAACAGATATAAATAATTGTATTGTTTGAGCTAAATCTCAATGGCTAGACTGGAGGTGATTTAGTTAATGGGCCTTACCTGGGGGGGGGGGTTGTTATCTCAGTCATCTCTCTATTAATTTCAATTGTACAAATGTGTTCTTTCCATTCTGGTCGCTAACCAGTGGATCTCGATGCAGACACTTCTCATTAGAAGCGGTAACCGGATGTGTTTTATTGCTAATAAACTGAGGGGGAGGCCACTGGGGGCAAGAGGGGGCAAATCCAGGGTGGACTTGTCTTAGATAGCATAAGCTTCGTGTAACTGTAGTGAAGTTCACAGCCTAGCAGTGTGAGCTTGGAGTCTGGTCTGATGAAGAGATGGGGATCATGATGAAGAGCAGCAGGAGTTCATTAAGTAAATCAGTCGTGCTTGAGCTGAATCTCCAGAACTCATTCTTTAGCTTTAGAGCTCATCGTTGCACCACGACGCTGCTCAGGCCAGGGCTTCTGTAGGTCCTAGTGCCGATAGCTTGATAGCCTTGATAGGCCGCCTTCCATCGGTGTGGAGCTCGATGCAGGAGAATGACATTCAGTCACCGTTTATATTTTCAAGTCAACAAATGGACAACTTTAGACACATCAGCAAGTCCTGCAAGGCCTCAGTAGAAATAAGTGAAACACCTTCATTTAGTGGCAGACGCCTCTCTCAGCTGGCCGTGTCTCACCAAACGCAAAATATAACTTTAAATCAATGATCATCAATGAATAAAAGGCAGAGGCAGTAAAGGAATGCCTCTGTCCAGACCACTCACCCACTACCTCGAGCTTGTGACTGCTTCTGTTTAAGAAGTCCGGCCCTTAACAATCATTCTGGAGCGACACGCACAAAGCTGCACCTGAACCTGTAGAAATAAATCACCATCGATCCGACTGTCTCACCCCCACTGGGGTCAGTCTGGAGGGGGGTTGGTGTGAAATGTTAACCGTGTGTTTCCTTTCAGGGAAGAAGCTGGGCTTCACATTCGACAACAAGAACTTCCACAACGTTTCTCTGGGTCAGGGTCAGGAGGTCATTGCTGAACAAGCGCTCAGTTTGGCAGCCAAGAACGGCCACTGGGTCATATTACAGGTACAGTACCAGCATTACGGGTACAGTACCAGCATTACAAGTACAGTAGCAGCACTACATGTACAGTACCAGCATTACAAGTACAGTAGCAGCACTACATGTACAGTAGCAGCATTACGGGTACAGTACCAGCATTACATGTACAGTACCAGCGTTACAAGTAGAGTACCAGCGTTACAAGTACAGTACCAGCATTACAAGTAGAGTACCAGCGTTACAAGTACAGTAGTAGCATTACGGGTACACTATCAGCATTATAGATACAGTAGCAGCATTACGGGTACACTATCAGCATTACGGGTACAGTAGCAGCATTACGGGTACTGTAGATGCATTACAGGTACAGCACCATCATTCCCATCCCACACAGGAGACGACAAAGCACTGTGGCTTTAAATCTGGGGAGAAATACTCATGTTCTTCAACTCCCCATCTCTGACAGACAGAGCCAGCTAATGAATCTTTAATGACAGTGTCGTGATGGTGAGATTCCATCATTAGCCTTGATGCTCAAACATTTAAAGATGAAATTTAAACATTCTAACTGAATTGGAGCAAAGCTAAACCTCTCAAAGGCTGTTAAATCATAAACATAGAGTCAAACACATCGATGCCGGATTGCTTTCGTTTCCGGTGGTGGGATGAGGTGGATCGGTCTCATCGGTCCACGTTCTGAATGAACGCTCTTTTTCGTTGCTCACCCGATGGGCTGTTTATTTTCCTCCCAGGTTTATCTCATGGAAAAGTGAGTTTAATTTTCTTTGAGAATTCCTGGCTGAAAGGGCCCCATCATTATACAGTACAATATCTACAGCTGCGGTGTTTGTTCCCTTCTCATCCGGAGGGGAGAGCGGCTGTTTGCATTTTAAGTGGAAACCTTGGTGGAATTCTAATGGGACGTATCGACAGATATGAACTGCAGACCAGGCACTGCGGGACACCCTTTCCTTGTAATTCACACAGCTGGTAGAAGTTTAAAGCAAACTGGGGCACCATCACTCTTCAGATTCTCCAGACCAAGGATAGCAGAAACAAGCATTTGTTTAATTACCTTTGCTTAACAATCTGGATCAATTGGTTTAAAACGGCCTTGTCCCCGTGGCAACGCACTGCCCACCTGCTCCGTCATCGGCAGCTGCTTGTCTGCCAGCCCGGTGGCCCTGAGGAGGGGAGGAAAGGTGTCTTCTGTCTCCTTTCTTCCTCCCACATCATTCCAACATGCATCATTTATACTCTCCAACCCTTCCACCCTCTTGTTATTGCTCATGTCCTCCCACCTTGCAGAATAACCTGCTGCCTCACCTTCTCATCCCAGCTTACCGCCTACCTGTCAAAGCCCTTCCTGTTTCTCCCTCCACCTTTACCCCCCCATCAGCTGAGGGCCAGGTCATTGGCAGATCCCCTATTTGATGCGTAATTAATTATGCGACGATTCGACGATTCCTACGTCAGTCTGGCTGCTCCTCCACCACCGCGGCGCCTCCATGGTGGAGGAGCCCAGCTGTGCAGCTGTCCACGGTGTCTGTCCTTTGATGTGTGTTTGGGGGTTTGTGTGTGTGTGTGTGTGTATTTATATTTGTGTGTGGGTGCCAGGGTGTGTCATCACTGCATCCCCAGGTTGTGTGGTCTGTGATAGCAATGCATCATGGACCTGGCCAGCGGTGTTTTATAATGGGTTTTAGATTCTTTATTATTATGTAAATGTCTGATTGTGCGATGCAGCATCGGTGCAGCATCACAGAGGCTGCAGGCCTGGAGAGGATGTTAGCGGGGAAAGCACACCTGAAAGTTAATTAAAAAGCCATAAAGCAGTGACTTCACCTTTGTCTTGTTTGTCTGTCTGCCCGCTGGTCTGTCTCTCTCCCTCTGTTCCTCCCCCTCGCCTCCCCCCCGCAGCTGGAGGATGAATGGTTTCATTACAGTGACAAGTTCAATGGCAAGCCTCTCACTTCTTCTGTTGGCTCCCTTTATTGCCAAACTATTTCCATGTCAAGAGGAGTTGAAGAAGGCTTGTACTGATGAAAGAGCGCTTTGATATGGCCTTTTAATTTGTAAACCTTTCATTATTCTCTCAGGCATAAGACGCAGACTTACTTATCGCCTACCCTTCAAGCTTCCTTCGCTCAGACACAATGGAAAGCGCTTCTCTTTCTCTTGATGTTAGGCTCCCTGTCATGTCCCGTCGTTTGGAAAGAGGCATAACTTCAGCCATCACGAGGAAGATTAAATATGGAAATGAGAAAGTAAAGAGGCTTATGAATTAATGAGTTGTTGGTGCTGCAATTAGCGATAGGGGATGGCCATTGCTGCCTGGGGAGACGTGGGAGACGTGGGGGTCTTGGCTTATATAGTCAGCTCCAGTGGTCGCGCTGCACTGACAGGTGCATATGCAGGAAGGCCAGGCTGCAGCTATGCTTGAGAACTGTCTCTAAATGCCAGCAACATGCAAATGGCTTCATTTAGTCTCGCAGCAATGTCACGGAGAAGAGCGAAGACGTAACATTTTAATTTGTCCTTTTTGCTTATATTCCAGCATAAATACTGCATCAAGCTATTATGTGCTATCCGCTAATCTCCTGCAAAGAAGCATTGTCTGGGTGGAAAGCTCTCTACTCAAGGGGGAGATGTCATTCTTCCATGCAGATTAATGTAAAGTCAGGTGCCCCCCCCCCCCTGTCTACCCACCTTCAACTTGTATTTAACCCTACACTTGCTGATGCTGTTTGCTATTCCTCTTCCTGCAGAACATCCACCTGGTGGCTCGCTGGCTGAGCACGCTAGAGAAGCTGCTGGAGCAGCACGCCGAGGGCAGCCACGAAAACTTCAGGGTGTTTGTCAGTGCGGAGCCGTCCTCCACCCCCGAGGGTCACATCATCCCACAGGGCATCCTGGAGAACTCCATCAAGATTACTAACGAACCCCCGACCGGCATGCACGCCAACCTGCACAAGTCCCTGGACAACTTCAACCAGGTAATGCACCGTTGGCGTGATGTCATCCAGCAACAAGAGCGCAAAGTCATTTGCTAAAACCATGAGAATGTTCACTTTATATCATTTTGATCTCCGCTGGGGGGTCCGTTTGTTCAACTGTTAGCAACATAACTCAGAATTTCATCTGGATCGGATCGAGAATGATGTTTGGAAAAAAAATTAATATTAACATTAAAACCCATTCATGAAATCAACTCTGATTCACTTTTACTTTTCATGGTTGGTGTATAAAGATACCAAGAACAATCTAGAACATTTTGATGATGATCCAGATCACCATGTGGACGGTGTAGATCCAGTTAGGAGGGGAACGAGCTGCTTGGAGGAGGTCTGTGCTCCAAGTGATGTTCTCGGTTCACACTTTAATTCACGTATATTGCACAGATTGTAGCTCTGACTGTACTAAATAAAGATCACCCTGATACAAATACATGTTTACCCAATATGTAAAGTGTCAAAGCTTAAATTCTTGATTTTTTAAATTCATTTTTGCTCTAATGTTTGATATGAAAGGGGTCGTTTGAAGTGACAAATAATTAGCCTGGCTGCTGCCGCACCGTAGGTTGATGTAGACTTTGACGCCTGCAGTGTCACTCTTTCAGATTTCTCATTAACTTTGTTTACTCCATGGGCAGACATCTTTATTTATTGAGGAACAAAAATAAAACATTGACAGACTAAAATGAGCGTTA